>NW_017731518.1:304215-306891 GCF_001890085.2 Hipposideros armiger | reverse complement strand
CCCTCTGCCCTGAGCTGGCCAAGTGGGGGCTTCACAGAGGCCGGTTCAGTCCTGCACACTACCCAGGTGCCCATGGAAGACGGGTCCTTAGGCCCCTTACGTTCCCTAAGCAAAGCTGCAAATGTGCTAGAAGCCTGTGTAAAACACCCTGAAAATCCGACTTATGAAAGCCAAGGAGAGAGGCATCCCTCCACTGTGTGAAGTGTCCTCGTTGTGGGTCTTGATAGAAACAGAATATGGCTTCAGGGAACAAGAAGGCAAAAACCCTGTGGCTTATACGATCGAAACTAGCGGTATCTTTGAGACGGCAGTTTGATTTCCCTCAAACACCGTTTATAGATTGTGAGACATGCTACCTGAGCAATTAGTGAGGGGGATTTTTTTTTTTTACCTCCCTAACAACTTCAGGAAGGGAATTCAATCAGCATTTCCTACCTAAGAGTTTAGTTTGGTAATCATTGCTCAACTGTCTTCCATTGACCCAGAATTCATGCCTGTCCCTGTGAGGCAGATCGGGGCTATGGTTCAGTTTGTGTGGCCCAAGCTATTCCCAGCAGAAACGACTGAATCACCAAGGTGGAGTAGGTGAAGGTCAACCCGGGGGTCACTGGCTTGGGGCTGAGGATTCTTGCCCCAGAACTGGACGGCCAAGGTCAAATGTGGACCCTCCCACTTACAAGGTGTGGGCCTTGAGATTTGTGTTTAAACTCTCCGAGCCTCAGTTTCCTCATCTGTAAAGTGGAGATAACACTTCTCAGTTTATTGTGAGGATTATCTGAGACGGCAGCTGTCAAGTGCTGAGCGGGATGACGGGTCCATGGCAGGCGCCCNNNNTTGTAGCCCATCCCAGTGAAGGTGAGCAAGTGTCCATGGGGGCTGCCCAGAAATATGGGTCATGAACCCTCCCTGCCCCACCAGCTCTCTATGCAGCTTTCGCGGGGCCCAGCTCCTCTGAAGAGTGCAGTGGGGCTCTCCCTGTGCCAGCAGCTCTGGAGACAGACAGCGGGGAGGGCTGCAAGGGCCGGGAGGCACCACTCCAGCCAGCAGAGCTGTGTGCAGAGAGGCACCTGTTGAGTGCTGCCACCAGAGGCGCACAGGGCGTGGTGGTTCAGATGGAGGCCTGCGTGACTTCACACTTCTCTACAGAACTGGACATGCCTTTCTGTTGTTTTTATTGTTTTTACATTTTTATGTAAAGACAGCTGGAGATACATAACTGCTTGAGGAATGTCCAGCCCCAAACTCCACAAGAGAGGGGATGGTTAGTCTCAGGATTTGAGTCGGTTCTGCTCTGACCAGGAGTGAGTCCCTCCTGCAGGCCAGCATTCCAGGCTCTGTGTAGGCCCATGGTGGATGCCAGTCATTTCCCTCTCACCCTGGGCCCATTTTACAGATGCAGAAACTGAGGCTCAGGGAGGTTGACTTGCCCAAGGTCATGCAGCAAACAAGGGGCAGTATTTGAAAGCAAAAATTTGAACCCAAGCACCTGCCTGTTCCTCCCTACCTTGGTCCTGAGTACCGATGTAGGTGGAAACAGGATGCATTGCAATACGCTAGTGCCATATTTCTTCCTCCGCCAGGGGCAGAGGTGAGAGCCTTGGTTCATTCCAGCCTTCAAGCCATGGGATTGAATGTGTTATTACACAACGAGGACTTAGAATAATGCTTGGCACATAGCGCTCAAGAAATATTAGGTCTCTTGGTGGTGCAGGTGGCTGTGCTGTTAATAATAGTTGATCCTTGAATAACATGGGGGTTACGGGCAATGTACCCCCATGCAGTGGAAAATCCACATATAACTTTTGACTCCCCAGAACTTAACTACTAATAGCCTACTGTTGAACAGAAGCCTTACCGATAACAATCGATTAACACATATTTTGTATGTTGTATGTGTTATATACTATATTCTCACAATAAAGTAAGCTAGACAAAACAAAATATTATTAAGAAAATCGTAAGGAAGGGAAAAGACACTTACATGATTTATTGAAGAAAATCCGCATATAAGTGGACCTGCACAGTTCAAACTCATGTTGATCAAGGTTCCTCTGTAATAACAACGATCACAACAGCAGTGCTATGGGCTCTAGGAGAAGTGAGCGCAGGTCCCTGGGGAGCCCCAGGAAAGGGGGGCACCTGACTGATCTCAGCCTGGGGGAGCAGTCATCATTTTGGAGGAAGTGAGGTGTGACAGGAGGACGATGTCAGGAGTCAGCCTCTGGGACAGAAGACTCAGGCCTGCACGGGCCCCTTAGGTGCAAGAAAACGCAGCGCTTCTGGAGAAACCCCAGTGGCCCGCCATGCCCACCAGGCAGCCCTGCATGGAGCCGTCGAGAGACCGGGCTGGGGCACTCAGGGACCACCTTCCAAGCTCAGGAGTCTGAACTCCCCGTGGCAGGCAGCAGAGACTCGTTGGAGGGCTTAACGCACAGACACAATGGCGTCAAAGCTGTGTTTAGAGGGACTGTCCTGGTCTGAGGGGGCCCCGGGCTTGGCGCCCCCGGCAGCAGTCAGGCTAGAGGTGATGCGGTTTGTGCTGAGGTTGCCAGGATGACAAGAGGCCAGGCTGTGGGGAGCAGGGGTCCAGGGTCTGGCAGGGCACCTGGGCAGACAGCAGTGCCATTCCCGGAGGTGAGGACATGGAAAGAGGTGGGTGACAACTCACTGGCAGAT
>NW_017731518.1:293882-299285 GCF_001890085.2 Hipposideros armiger | reverse complement strand
AGGGCAGTGTCACTGGCCCTCATATGTGGGATCCGAACCGGGGCCCTCTGGCGTCCCAAGCCAGTTCTTAACCATCGCGCCACTCGGCCGGCCCGAGACCCTGATTTTCTATAAAAATTCTATCGTGAAATTGTTTCATTAATGTTCTTCTACTGGCCCATATTGTTCTTAAAAAATAATTGTAAAGGCCTTTCCCAGTTCTCACTTTACTTTTAATGGGTTCCCCAATCAAGCCAGCTCAGGGGGCCTATGGCACAGTCCCCATTCTGGATAATAAAAGAGGTGACTGGCTCCTGTGTGGTTTCAGAATTCCATTGATTGTTACTCCATATATGTCACCAAAATACTCCTCGTAGATTGGCAGAGGATAGCAAGGGCGTTTTCTCCACCTCACAGAGATGTTTTAGTGCCACACAGTTGGCACTCGGGCTGGCCCATCCCTGAATCCATCTCTGTCTATGCCATCGACAAGGGCTGCTGGGTGGATGGAATGAGAAAATTCCTCTTTTCATGATACAGTGCTGCAGCACCCACAGAAAGCAAAGACTTGGGTCCCAGTCCTACTTCTGCCCCCTCCTCGGCCACTTTTTTGCCGTCTGAAAGTCAGAACGTGGTATCAGGTGATCACAGAGGTATTTTCCAACTCTGAGGCTCCATGTTCCAAGGACTATAGGGGTATGAAAGCTCTCAGAAGCCCTACAAACAGAGGGTCTTCGCACCTTTGATGACATTAACTTGAGAGTGTCTGATTCATCTCTGGGCCCCATGTTAGAGTCCATGACGTCATGTATGGTCTTTTATGTGTATATGTATGTCCCCGGATGTGACCTGAGAAGCAGCCCAGGTTCTTATGTTTCTCAGCTGGTGAATTTAGATGTGCTTGTCCCTGTAGCATTCAATGATGGCCTTCCATTATGTTCCCAAATGGGCCATCCTTTGGAAGAGGGAAAAGGCAGTAAAGTGACTGAGACAGACAAAAAATCTTAGTGCTGGGAAGGCATTAAATCTTAGTATTGTTGGCACAAAGCTAATCACCCTTTTCTAAGTCTTACAAGTACTGGGCACTGAGTACCTGGCACTTGGGATCCAGAGAGACCCAGGACCTGTGCTAGTAGCCCTAGAGGAGGGAGATGAGTTGAACTCACGCTGTTCATGATGATATCACTATGATCAGGATGGAGCAGCTTGAGACAAAGGGACCTGGGTGGAGGTGGTGGAAATGACTCCTTTGGGGCCCCAGGTTTGTTGGTGATTGTGATGGGGGGAGAGGAGGAACGCCTCCTGGGCAGGGGTGGGAGGAGGGTTTGGGGCCCCATCTGCAGAGCTGGCTCAGCCTCTTCTCTTTGTGAAAGAAGGAAACACACAACATGCAGAATGAAAGCCCGAGAGAGTGGCTCACGTGTACCTTGTGAACAATAGGGAAATGGGCTATTGTTGAAACACGCTACTTGATGAAGAAATACATTGACCCTTTCGGGTAACTCGCAAGCCCTAGTTCACGTACTCTGAATTCCATGCATACTGTACAGCCTGCTAATACATATTAATAGCTAATCTCTACATATCTAGAAAATTGCTCTTTAGACCTCCAATTTGCTTAACAGCTGCCAATCCAGGTCACCTCCAATTGCTTTTCTTCAGTCTCCTGTGTCAGCAGGATATTGATTCGCCATGAGCCAGGCGTTTTGCACAGATGACAGATGTGTTTGACGTTAAGTGCAGGATCCGCTGGTGTAAAAGCAGTGCTCCATCAGCTGTTCTTAAAGTGGGACCCAGGACCACCAGCCTTGAACTTGGCCTGGGAGAACCCCTCTGGGGCAGCGGTCAAGAGTAGGTGTACCCAGGACAACCAGACCTACTGAGTCAGAATTTCTCAGGAATCCACATATGTAGGAATCCACATTTTACCAATCACTTGTGATTTTACATACACCAAAGATTGAGAGCTGCCGTTGTTAAAGAAGACAGAGCGATACAGTTATGAAGCAACCCTCTGTAACATTTAGAACGATAAGGAGAATCACTGTTTACTGGATGCCTACTATGTGCCAGACACCATGCTAGTGCTTTCCTTGTGGGCTCTCATCGAATCCTCAGAAAGACCCAGTGACGGAGATACCGTTACTGTTCCCATTTTACAGATGGGAAAACTAAGGCAAGGGATCAAGGAATTTGGGCAAATTGTGAGTAGCAGAACATTCTGATGAGCCTAGGAAGAGAGCCAACGGAGCAAGTTGGTCCAAGGGTAGGGAGAAAGTAGATGTTGGGGGGTCATAAGGCCCTGCCTCTGAAGAGCATTGCCCTTTGGGAGGCCCATCTGGGTAGGGCACTGTCAGTGACCTTGGCTGGGAGAAGGGTGAACTGTTTGAGGCTATGCAGTGGAACGCTCACCCCCTCCAACCGTCAGCGTCAGTCACCAAGTGGTGCATTCTGCCTACCCTCTGGCTTCTGACTTCCCAGGAAGCCCAGCCTCCCGAGCAGTGTGGGGGCTGCGTCCCTTCCCCACCATTGTCCCTGCTCCAGGCCCACCATTCATCAGAAGCCAGTCCGGCTTGGCAGCCGCCCCATCTCTATTCCTGTGCCCCTCCCGCACCCGGCCCAGGCCTCCGGAAGCCCAAACAGCTGATCTGAGATGGAAATGAGGCCTTCCAGCAGCACCTGGCCAGGCTGACAGGGAGCCCTGGCAGCACACCCCACACCAAACCCTCCCAGGGCAGCCCTTGGCGCCAGCACCCTCTCTCGCGATTCCCCTCCTCCTGTTTCCTGGCCTCACCAGACCGGAGGAAAGTACCAGTTTCCCCCTTCATCAAAGGCTGCTTCAACCAGCTGGAGCCCATTTCCACCCGACACCGAGCGCCCAGCTGCCTCTCTCTTGGCCTCCAGCCTCTAAGCTGATGCTAAGCGCTCTCCTTGCAGCTGCAGGATCTGTGCCTGAAACCCTCCGTGGGAAGAGGAGGAGGGGCTGCATCCCCCTAGGCCATTCATGCATGCGTGCATTCACTTGTTCCTTCACTCGTTCATTCATTCAACAAAGCTTTGACTGTCTGGTATGTGCCCGGCACTGGGGATACAAGAGTGAACAAAAAAGTGAAAACTACCTGCCCTCTCAGAGTTTACATTCCAGAAGGGAGAGACACACAGAAGAAGACATAAACTGTGATGAGTGTTAGAAGGAGTATTACAAAGAAACGTCAAGGAGGGAAGGGGGATGGAGAGAGCTGGGGTTCTAGTGGTTTCTCTTAATAACTACTGCTGAGTTTGTCATTGCATTCTGGATCTCCTGCNGAGAAAACAGAAATAGAGGAAAGGGAACCCTTCACCAGGTGGTTTTGTACTCAGGGCCCAGCCCTGAGAATTTGCTGAGCAGGGGAAGTGAAAGGTGAGCTGTAGGCAGAAGACGGCCATGGCGCTCTCCCCTGGGAAGGTTGTGGTGGCCTGTCCCCTGCCGTCACCGGGTGCCACTGTCCCCTGTATCTGAAGGGCCTTCGCTGGAGGCTTCAGTCACCACAGGAAATCGATTCATTCATAAAAATCAGCTTCCCCCCAACCCTGACCCCCACTTGCTTTTCTGAATCTCTCTGTTCATTGCTTTGGCTCAGAGAATGCCACTTAGGCGCACAAAAAAAGACTCCCAGCAGCGCTCCTTGCCCCACGGTGTAATTATGTCTGCAAAGCTTCCTTTCTGGAAGCCTGGCGTGGGGGTGTGTGCTGCAGCCTCCAGTGGCCCCATAGTCGCATCCAGCTTTAGCAGGTCAGCCTGTCCCTGTCACTCTGGGCACACAGCCTGTGCAGAGGTGCCCTGCTCTCTCTTACTACTGTGTCTTTGCACTTCCTATCCCACCACCTGACCTGCGGCTTACATGCCTTCTTTTTGCTCAGCTCACAACTTCTTAGCTCTCCAGCCTAGCAGGGAAACTCTTTTCTTGGGGAAATAATTCCCCACCAAGGAAAGGTGTTACCTGTGCTCTTCCCTTATTCCATCTTCACACCCACCTTGTGAGATACTGAGCTCCCACTAACGTGCCGGAGCAAATAACTCGTCTGATTTTTCCACCACCTTTGAGGCAGAGGCTACTGTTGTGCCCATTTTAGAGACGGGGAAGTGGAGGCTTGAGGTTGAGAAAGCCTCGGTACCTAGGCTAACAGGTGCTAGATCTGGGAGTCCAACACCTGCGTACCCCCAGTCCATGGGTTAGCGCTTGTCCACTGCCACACTGACTGCATTGTAATGTTTTCCTTTCCTCATCATGACCCCGGTTAGAACGTGAGATTGCTGCATGAGGACAAACCTTGTCTTGCTTACTGCTGGCCTGCCCCGGGTCAGCTGGAGGCTAGGGAACCAGCCACGTCTCTGCCTGCCAGGGCCCAGACGTCAGAGCCCTTCTGCACGGCTCAGGAGCCACAGCGTGTGGGTGCGTGCAGGCCAAGGCTTTCTGTCCTGTTCCACCCTGAACTCACCACTTTCAGACCTCCACCCAGGGCAGGCAGGGGAAATGAAAGGACAAGAGACATCAGCCACTCTCCCTCCTTGTTAGCATCTTAGGCCAGAGGTCGAGGGAAGGAAGGGGAATGCGGGGGCCTTCCCCATCGTTTCATTACCACATTGGCCTGAATTGAAGATGAGTGATTCCTTTGGGGCTCTCACCTGTGCATCCCCAGTGCATTAAACATACAAGAAGCTTTTCACAGTCACATTAGAACGTTAGGAGGTCAGTGCTGCCATCACCCCCCTTTTACAGATGAGAAGACTGAGGCCCATGTTAAGTCACTTGCCCAAGGTCCACAGCACGAAGTGGTGGAGCCAGACTTTAACCCCAGGCGGGCTGGCTGCAGTGTGTGTGCTGAGCCACTCTGCCCCTTGATGGGAACAGCTACAACGTAAAGAAGACCTCTACTTGTTTTTAAAATGGGAAAGAACCTTGAACTTTGAAATTTTAATTCCCTGTGCATGCAGAGCAGCCGCGGGCCAGGCTATATGCTGAGTTCGTTGCAGCCTTTATCCCTTGAAACCTTATGACATCCTGTAAGGTAGTGCTACTACCAACCCCCACTTTACAGATTAGGAAACTGAGGCGAGGAGGGCAGAAGTGACTGCCTCGAGGTCATGTGGCCAGTTAGGAGCATCACCAGGATTCGTGTCCAGATGTGTCTGTCTGACTCCAGCGTCTGACCTCCGACCCCTGCATCAGGCTGACTCAGCAGAATGCCAAACTTCCTAGGCAAGGTGCAAACCCAGATGCTCTTGATATTTGTTCAGCATTTATTTACCGGGATCAGGGAGACCCTGATTTTCTTTTTTCTTTTTTTTTTTTTTAAAGATATTTATTGGGGAATTGGGGGGATGGGAACAGTGCTGGGGAATTGGGGAAAGGGGAACAGACAAGTTGCTGTCGTTTTGTTCTT
>NW_017731518.1:284611-289982 GCF_001890085.2 Hipposideros armiger | reverse complement strand
GTAGCTAACATTTAAGAATGCAGCGATTACACACAAAATCAGGTTTTCTGGCTTCTCTTGAGGAATTGAAACATCTTGAAAGACTAGGTCCCCATTTCCACATGATAACATGGGTGAGATTTAAGTGGCATCTTGCCACCTTCAAGTGGCCCAGGGACCCCCCTGCCGGGAGAGCTCAGGAGGACGTTTAAGGTTGTGACCATAACCCAAGTCACCAAATTTAAACCCTGCACACAAAAGAAGTACCTTAACCATAGGCCTGAAACACCCCCTCTGCTCACTTGTTTCTGACCACACAGCTCCCACGGTTAAAATGCAGCTCAGAGCCTTAGCTCACCCCTGGCCTTGTCAGCTGACCCTGGTCAGTGCTGGCCCTTGGTCACCCAGCATCTCCTGCAGCCCCGCCTCACCTTCCAGGGCTCAAAATGCTTCCCATCCATTTCACCTTTTGCTTTGGAAAGATAGGACAAGCTCCTGCAGAGATTCAATCTTTTGCAATCAAACAGGTGTTGTCCCAGTGTCAAGTTCAAACCCTGAAAAACCAATTTCCCCAGCAATGTTCATGTCAGTTAACATGGAATCACCTCTTTCCTAAACCCTTTAAGTTTTGCAATAGGTCCAGACCAGATTATTTCTTTAAAGGCCCAATATTTCTTTCCTTTTCTAAACATGAAAGTTTCTTTTACGCTTTCTATTATAATTCCCAGTGGTTCCCTATGAACGCACCCAAAGATGTCTGAGAACTGTGGCCCTATAGACCTTTGACCTCTGGCTCTACTGAATGGAAAGTCCCTTCTTTTAAATCTGAGGACCAGGAAGATGAAACTTGCCCAAGATCACACAAAGGTCACTGCTTGAGTCCAGTCTGTGCTTTAGTTTGCAGCTGCTGGCCTTGGAGCCTCTAAGGCAGTGGTCCTCACCTATGCAACTTTAGACGCCTCAGGGAGCTGACCCCACCCAGAGCAAGCACATCAGATTTCAGAGGTGTGTAAAGTCCCCCCCCCCCCCCCCGTGATCCTGATGAGCAGCCAGGGTTGGGACCCATGACACCAGTGGCTGCCCTGGAGCTGGTGACTCCCCGGTCGGTCTGCGGACCCTGGGAGGCTGCACAGTGCAGGGTCTCAGGGCACAGGCTGCCTGGAGTTAAGCCTTAGCCCCAGTTTCTACCCCCTGATCTTGAGCCAATTACTTATTCTCCCTGACCCTCACTTTTCCCATCCATAAATTGGGAATACTAGTGATATCTATCTTCTAGAGTGTGAGGATTAACAGTGGCATAGTAAGTGCTCCCTAAACAGTAGCTAGCATCAACGTGTGCCTCTTTTTTGCTGTGGATGTGGTTTCTTCAGTGATCTCTCATGACTAGCCCTTTTCATGAAAGTTTAGGAATTTCTGTACCAGAAAGAAAGGTAATATAACCCCAGCAAGTCGGATCATCAGGTTCTCCTCTCTTCTCCCAGTTTTAAAATCGATCGGGTGACGGCAATGCTGGAAAGGGTTTTGTATTAGCATTTTCAAGTGGACACGCTGAGGCTGGGCCCAAGCCAACGACAGATTTCGCCAAGCCCCTCTCCCTTGATGCCTCCAAATTCACCTTTTTCTCTGGGTTTCCACTTTTCTTCAGGAGGCTGCTCCTCTTTCCGTTGGGGTTCTTGTGTCTCAGAGAAATTGTACACCCCACGGAAGATGATTTCATTTAAGGGGAACCAGCTTTTCTTCCTTTTAAGATGAAACACAGTAGAGTTTTAAAGACTTTTCCAAAAAGTCCCGAAATTTGGTACTTAAACTAATTATAGTTGCCTTTTTAAAAAATGTCCCAATTAAAAATAGACATCCAAACGAGAAGGCAGGACACAGCCCAGAGCCTGTAGCCATGTTCACGGTTTCCTAGAATCAGCCTTCCTCTGACCTAATTTATACTTTTGGGAGATGAAAGGGAGAGATGAAGGGACTCGATGCTGAAACTGGAGGCCGCTCGAGGAGTCTCCTGGCAGCACATGAGGAACCTGGGTTCTGTGTTCTATAATTAAGAATAGTACGAGTGGGCGAACGATGGTAGATGACAGTCATTTCCTCATAGCGTAATGCTGTGGTTCTCAAAGTGTGGTCCCCGGAACAGTGGCATCAGCATCTCCTGGTGTGATGGGCTGAATTGTGTTCCCCTGTCCCAAGTTCATATGTTGAAGTCCCGACCCCCGGCATCTTAGGTTGTAACTGTATTTGGAGACGGGGCCTTTAGAGAGGTGACTAAATTAAATCGAGCCCGTTAGGGTGGGCCCTCATCCTATAGGACTGGTGTCCTGATAAGAAGAGCAAGAGGCAGCCAGGAGGCAGACATACATGCAAGCCAAGGAGAGAGGGCTCAGAGGAACCCTACCCTGCCCGCACCGCCAGAACTGGGAGAAAATAAATTCCTGCTGTTTTAGCCACCCAGTGTGTGGCATATTGGTATGGCAGCCGGGGCAAACTAACACACCTGGGAACTTGCTAGAAATGCACGTTCTCAGGCCCTATCCCTGACCTACTGAATCAGAAACCCAGGGTGGGACCCAGCAAACTGGCTTCGCAAAGCCCTACAGGTGATTTCCATGTGTGCTGATGGTTGAGAACCGCCGACGCCAAGTACTGACACCTGGCAGCAGCCAGCCCTTCATCCCTCCACCTAAGTGACATGTGGTTGGAAGTACCGGCTAGTCTGTTATATATACACCTTCTTTTGGTAGGCTCTGGAGAAGTTCCAGGGGGTTCTTTAATGAGATGGTGTATGTGAAAGTGTTCTGTAAGTGCTAGAACGTTCCGTGGACCTAAAGATGCTAGTCAGTCGTTGGTATTCAGTCAGCTGGGGAAAGCAACCCTCTGAATACTCTACCATGAACAAACTGAATCCAAGAATCTCCCCCTTTGATGGAAATTTCTGAGTCCCTGAAAATCTTGTACATTTTCTGCTGCAAACAATCGGAATGCTTCTCCTTTCTGAGGACAAAAACAAGATGTAGTCACATTTCCCCATTTGTCCCTGCTGCTAGGAAGCCCACAACTAAGTGAAATCCTTAATCACACTCCTCATGGTATGTTTATTTCCTATTTCAATTTTATACTGCACATATATCCTTTGTAGTGGTATCTTCAAATACCTTTGAGAAAGAAAAAAAGAAGAAGAAGGGAGAGAAAGGGAATGAAAGAGGAAAGAGATTGATCTCACAGCTCAGATAATTATCAGATCAACAAACCTCTGCTTTGTAAAATGGATAAAACGTGGCTGGAAAAGACAGGTGTTCTCTTTCAGTTAACAGGGAGCAAACTGTGCTTCGTCCATGAGTCCTCTTCACGCTCTTGTCTTCCTGTTGTTGGTCCCGTGCATAGTTCCCGAACTGATACTCAGGGAACCAGTTAGTTGCTGAAGAGTTATTACTGTCACAGAAGCTCCTGTGAGCCCTGCTTGGGGACTAGTGTGGAGGTGACGTGGCCAGATTGGCATTTTTTTTTTAGGTTACAAATTGCTACTTACCTGCAATTGCTAACATGCTGTTGGTCCTCAGAACAAACACGGAGATTTCTGGAACAGGCTGGACGGCCCTCAGGAATATCTCCTGCCACATCTTAATAAGATAGAGAAGAATTTCTCTCTTCCCTCTGATCTGTCCAGGGCTCCCCTTAATCCAGGTTTCTTAAATCAAGGCTCAGGGGTCGACAGATCTAAGTCCCAGGGGTCTGGAGTTCTGTATGAGAATTGTGTAAATTTTGTATTTTTATTTGGATGATTATCTCTTGAAAAAGTTAATCAAAGCCTACCTGGGTTATCAGGGCCACCCCTGATAACCTAGGCCCTTCATGTGCAATCATGGCGTGTGTGTTCATTGATGATCTCGGTGGCACCATGTAGGTCCATTTTTTGTTTTTACACAAGCTTTGTCAAATCTGAACATTTCACCATATTTGCCTGTCTTTTTATAAATTTTATTTTTTTATATTAGTTTCAGGTGACTGTAGGTCAATTTTTATTGTCTTAATTAGAAACAGGCAGAGACAGAAAATAGATAAATGATGAGTTTGTACCTAGTAAAAATCAAATGATGTTACAGGGGGTTGGGTTCTACAGTAACTAGAAGTGAGGAAGTGGTAGGGAAACTGAGTCCTCGTGCAGCCCAGAGAGGAAGAATGTCATACTGTAAAGAGCATGCCCAGAGCACAGAGTGAGCACCCTAGACATCTCAAGCAGGGCTTCAGTTCCAGTAAAACAACGTCATCTGTCAGGTTAATAGTGTTCATTTCAATGTTTACACTCATCTTGGTCACATGGTCCTATATCTACTTTTATTTTGGTGCATATTTTAGTAACATTATATTTTCCATAAGTTAAATCAACACTAACCTGAAATTTAAAAAAAATTTTTTTAATTTTTTAATTAATTTTTAAAATTTTATTGGGGAACAGCCATGGTCATTGGTTACACATTGCTTTCATGCTACAATGGCATAGTTGACTCTTTTAAGGAGGGCACAGCTCATAGTGGCCCATGCAGGGATCGAACCGGCAACCTTGGTGTTACCAGCACCATGCTCTAACCAACTAAGCTAACCAGTCACCCCATGAAATTATTTTTAAATAAAAAGTTAAAATTTAAAAGGAAACAAATTAAAAGAGTTTGTTAAAAAAAAATTCAACACTAGAGGCCCAGGTGAACTTCTTCCTCTGAGAAGGAGCCTGGAGATGCCTCATAGTTGAGACTGCTTATTCTCTTGACCTGCACCCCAAAGTCCTCCTGAGGGGAACTGTGTGTGCCTCATTGCTGCAGGTACACCATGTGCCACCTAAACTGCCATGGAGCAGAAGGAAATGGAAGAGAAAGTACCACATTTCGGAGCCCCACTGAGTTATTTTCTGGCTCTGCAATTGAACGTAAACTGATACGGCAGTATCGGTTCCATTTTTCATGGCTTTGTGGCCCTGAATGCAGTATTAACTGGCGTGCCACTTCCCTGGGGATTCAGATGGCCGGAAAATTGTCTCCAACTGAAAAAGAGCTGAAAAAAAAAGGCGGGGAGGGAAATCCCCTTGTTTTTCTGCTCATTTCGTAATAGATGGTCTTCAAATGGGCAAAATTGATGGGCCCTTTTTCCTTCCTGTTCCTCCTGTTTCCTTTAGGACAGTTTGTTGTGTTGTTGTTTTAAATGGAATGAAAGCTTCTCTTAAGATGATAAATACATCTGCTAAGAAGTCAGGAAATGGAAAAGTCAGTTTTGCTATTCTAAATAAATATTAATTGAATTCATGACCTTGGGCTGTCTTGCAAAAAAATTACAGAGCTGGGCCGGCCGAGTGGCACGTTGGTTAAGAGCTGGCTTGGGACGCCAGAGGGCCCCTGTTCGG
>NW_017731518.1:282967-284426 GCF_001890085.2 Hipposideros armiger | reverse complement strand
TGATGGTGCCAACTTGGGCCAGTGAAGCAACATCCTCCACAACTAGACTGAAGAACAAAAGGACAGCAACTTGTCTGTTCCTCTTCCCCCAATTCCCCAGCGCTGTTCCCATCCCCCAATTACCCCCAAAAAATCTAAAAAAAAAATTACAGAGCTGGTGAAATTTGTCTTTGAGGTTCCTGCCCTTCTCCTTTGGATTTCTTTTTTCTTCTTTCATAGAAAAATATATACATGTTAATGACCTGCTGTGTGCCATACCTTGTCCAAATTCTGAACTAGACTTGACCTTGTTTTCTAAATGCTGCACCATACCTTGTTTGATTGACTTGACACTCCTGCGGGTAGGTGTTACTATCCCTGTTTTGCAAATAAGAGAACTTTCTTTGAAAAGAAAGTTAAGGGCCTTGCCCAAGATGGATCGAGCCTAGGTCTTCTGATTTCAAATCTCACCCTCTTTCTACTTACTTGTGCCCCAGTACCCTTTCCTTATTCTTCGATGCAAAAAGACTGTATTCTCTCATAGAATAATGTCACCTTCTCTTATACATTTAAACCTTACATCAAATTTGCTCAAAGTTATTGACTGAAGGCTTGGCTCCTGTAGTCCTTTCCCATGGCTGCCGTAATAAATTACCATAAGCTCAGTGACTTAAAACAACAGAAATGTATTGTCTCACAGCTCTGGAAGCTGGAAGTCCAAGTTCAAGATGTCAGCAGGGCTCCCTCTGCAGGCTCTTGGGATAGACCCCTCCTTGCCCCTTCCTAGCTTCTGGTGGTTGCCAGCATCCTTGGATTTCTTAGCTTGTGGACGCATCGCACCAGCCTCTGCCTCTGCTGTCACATGGGCTTCTCTCTGTGTGTCTGAATCTCTCTTTTCTCTCCTTACAAAGACACCAGTCCCTGGACTAGGGCCCAGTCTACTCCAGTATGACCCCATCTTAACTAATTGCAGCTGCAAAAAAACCTATTTCTAAATCAGGTCAGATGCTGAGGTTCCAGGTGGACATGAATTTGGGAGGAACACTAGTCATCCTAGTCCAGTCGCTATGAAAGAATCCTCTGCCGTCGATGAATGATTGGGAAGGTTCATCGGTGACAGAGGGGCCTTCCTGCTTTCACATCAAGTTTCCCTCAGGAGATTATTAACTGATTCATTCATTCCCTTGACAAATGTGTATTGAGTGTCTGCTCTGTGGCTGGCACTTGTGTAAGCACTGGAGATACAGCCGGGGAAAGACAAAGCCCTCCCTTCGTGGTACTTATATTCGACGGGGAGAACTCTTATGCCCGTGTGGTATGAACGTATGGTGGCATTCCAAGAGAGCAAAGGGTGGGACCTGCCAGGCTTCACCAAAGACTCTAGAACTTGTTCATCATCGCTGAGCACACAGTCTCCTAGTCAGAGCAAGCCCCAGCTGGCTGGAGTCAGGAGGCTGGAGAAAGAAATTCTACTCCTTGA
>NW_017731518.1:274429-281197 GCF_001890085.2 Hipposideros armiger | reverse complement strand
ATTCAGATGATGTCACTAGGAATGCATCCCTCTGTCATTCCGCTCATCTTTCCTCTGTCCCCTCCATTCCCAGTCTTCCTCTCCCTTCATGGTGGCCCTCCTCCCTGTCCCCAAGCTCCAGGCTGCCATTCTCACAGCTCAGCAGTTTGAGAGGAAAGGGAACTGACAACGGAGAATGGGTTCCCAGAGGAGCATCAAGGCACTGAAACCAGAAAAAGCAAAAAGCAACAGATATCCACAATGATAAGCTTGTAGAAAAATGGGCTCCTCTTGCTTTAAAATAGATAAATCAAATGCCAGACCTCCATGCTTTCTTCCTACTTCATTCAGGAAGATGGGGGTACTGGACATAAGAGGAGAGTGGAAAGTGGGCAGCTTTGGTTGCCAGAGGACCTGAGCCTGACTGCTGGCTCTGTCCTGCTCACTGTGTGATCTTAAGCTAGTCACTTAACCTCTCTGAGCCTCATTTCCCTCTTTCTGCGCAGCTAGACTAGACGCTCCCTAAGGGCAGTTACTTCACTATTTTTTTTATTATTAATACCTCATCCCCAGTGCCTTGTTGAATGTTATTAAATAAATCAACTGCAGTTCAAGTTTGTTGTACTAAGAAAAACTACACACACACACACACACACACACACACACACACACACACACACACACATGGTGCCAAAAAAAAATGTATACACATTTTAAGAAAGGAAAAAAACTCATTAAAATTCCACTGATGGTAACCACTTTGAGCACCTCTTGTGATTGCAGACGTCAAACGTGACTTGTATGCATCTTTTGTTATCGGTACATATTGACTATTACAATTTTAATACAGTGTTTTCCTTTCTTAAAATGTGTATACATTTTTGGGGGGCACCCTCTGTATATACATATATAACACTAGTAAAATGCCAGGCACGTAGAAGGTGATGAATAAGTTATAGAGTTGATCATTATAGTACTCTGCAAAGGAAGTGGAACAAAGAACAAAAATATTACAGTTGAGGCAGCTGATGGAGAATTAGACATGGAGACGGAGGCCGTTTAGTTGTCCGCCGGCTGCCTCGGTGGCCTGCGTTGGCCATCGTGGTCATGGATGTGGCCTCGTGGAACTACCCCACCCGAGTACTGAGTCCCTATTCCTCTTGTGTCCCCTCTGCAGCTGGAGCTCTCCAACACCGCGGTGCTGCACCAGATGCGGCGGGACCAGGTCACGGACACGTGCCGGGCCAGCAGCGCCATGAGCCGCAAGCGGCGGGTGCTGACCCCAAACGACCTGAAGCACCTGGTGGTGGATGAGGACCACGAGCTCATCTACTGCTACGTGCCCAAGGTGGCCTGCACCAACTGGAAGCGGCTCATGATGGTCCTGACCGGGCGGGGGAAGTACAGCGACCCCATGGAGATCCCGGCCAACGAGGCGCACGTCTCCGCCAACCTGAAGACCCTGAACCAGTACAGCATCCCAGAAATCAACCACCGCTTGAAAAGCTACATGAAGTTCCTGTTCGTTCGCGAGCCCTTCGAGAGGCTGGTGTCGGCCTACCGCAACAAGTTCACCCAGAAGTACAACACCTCCTTCCACAAGCGCTACGGCACCAAGATCATCAAGCGCCAGCGGAAGAACGCCACCCAGGAGGCCCTGCGCAAAGGGGACGATGTCAAGTTTGAGGAGTTCGTGGCCTATCTCATCGACCCGCACACCCAGCGCGAGGAGCCCTTCAACGAACACTGGCAAACCGTCTACTCGCTCTGCCACCCGTGCCACATCCACTACGACCTCGTGGGCAAGTACGAGACGCTGGAGGAGGATTCTAATTACGTGCTGCAGCTGGCAGGAGTGGGCAGCTACCTGAAGTTCCCCACCTATGCCAAATCCACGAGAACTACTGATGAAATGACCACAGAGTTCTTCCAGAACATCAGCTCAGAGCACCAAACGCAGCTGTACGAAGTCTACAAACTCGATTTTTTAATGTTCAATTACTCAGTGCCAAGCTACCTGAAATTGGAATAAGGGGGGGTGGGGGGTGGGGAGAGGGAGAGAATCATGCTTTTTAATTTAAGATTTTTATTTGTCAAAAGAATTATATGGATATTGGGTTATTTTGTAAATTAATGTTTCTTCGGGGATGATGCTGCGAGCAGCATAGTGAGAATTATTTAAAAATCCTTAGTAGGGAAGGACAGCTGTCTTTGCAGGGGAATAGAGTGGGTGTCCTTGTGTGTAGACATGAATACTGCAACACTGTCTCAAAAGGTTTCCTTGTGTTCTGGTGAATTCCATGAATTGTGCATTCCATAAATTCTAATTAATATTATTTATAGTTATTTAAACATGGTCTTTGTATAGATTTCTTTTGGGGGTAACAAGATGGTAAGGTCTTTGCAGGAGAAATCTATGTTTCATTCTGTGCTTGCGATAGCTCATTTGGGGTCATGAATGTTCTCACTCACCGCTCATAGAGTCACTGTGTATTGTGTATTGATGCCACCATTCTTGAAATTCCATTAGAAATAAATAGAAAGGAAGCACCTTTGAAAGGGACTAAATTCCAAACCGATTTTCAATCAACCCAAAAGTCCCTTGCATTAAAGATATGTGATTTTTTTTTTTAACCCAAGGAGAGAGCTGATGGTAGCTTTTTTTTTTTTTTTCACCAGAATTAGTAGTCTGATAGAATAGGCTTTTCTAAAGAAATTTTTAACTGGCAGTGCCAGTTGCGATAAACGTGAAGTGGCTGTTGCTTTATAGTCAACAAGTATTTATTGAGCAACAACTACATGCTAGGCCTCATTCTAGGCCCTGCAGGTAGAGCATTGAACAAAACCAATAGTCTCAAGCCCTCAGGAAGCTTTACATGGACACAAGAGTATCCAGCTTGACAATTAGCAAACCCCCAATATTTTGCATGTAACATGAGGTTTGGACTGTTCATAAGCAGGAAGTCCATGACCCCTACAAATTTGGATTTTTCTATGGCCCCAATTTGAAAACCACATGCTTGGAGCATGCCACTTAACTTGGTGAGTAATCCAAGCTCAGTGCCCAGCACAGGAGATGACAAAAATGTTTGCTACCGTGTGCCCACTCCAATTTATTGGTAGTGTCTGCCTTTGAGCCCCAGAACAAATTTACCAGCCACAGCATAGAACAGTGCTGTGATTGATTAGTAATGTCTGCTTTGGGTGAGGAAAGGAAAACTTGAGCTGAGTCCAGTGCCGCCTCCTGTCATCTCTAGCCCAGCAGCCACGTCTCCGTCTCCATGTACAAGTGTTACTTTCTACTCTTGCTACGTAGAAGAGTGAAATCCTGGGGCAGGATTTCTACACTCGGGGATTTACAATGGACTGGTGTTTCTATCCCTCGTGTAGGTCAGAGGTGGACTATTGGTACAGACATGCACATGTGTACCCCCTCCCAAGTCCTCCCAAGGCTAAGAGCATCAGCTCCTTTGTGACCACCGTGCATGAGCAGCAAGGACAGCCTTCTGTGATGATAATCCAGTCCCCTTTTCCTCCGCAAGGCTGAAAACATTCACTTCCTGTTCTAATGAACACTTGCACACGCGTCTCATTTCCAACCATTTTCGATGCCTCGGTTGAAGTTTGAGCCACATCCCTCTTACAGCTAGTGAATGAGTTGGTAGCAGATACTGTATATAATTAATAATAATAATAATAATAATAGTTCTAATAATAGGGGGTGGGGTGGGATGGGGTGTGGGTAAATTTTGCTTTTTGTTTTGTTTTTGATGCAGTATATAGCCAAGGAGTGAGAAGAATATTCTAAAACAAACCAAAAAAATGAATAATTTATTCACAGAAACTATTAAAATCTATAATAAAGCTCAGAGACAGCTCAGTGAGCAGCAGCTGCCACATCTCACCGAGAAAATTATTTTATGGAATGTGAGTGAGGTGTGCACTGGAGAAGGTGGCCGAAGCTATTTATAAATGTCGTGTCCCTTCTTCCAAGCTCTCTCCCCTTGTGAAGGGCACAGTGACTCTACCCTTGATGAACAGAGATTTATGCAACATGTTTTACCAAGTAGAGTGTCAGTCTTCAGCTGTCCCTGGAATTGGGAACCTGGATTCTATTTCCAGGCAGGGGACACTGTTCTCAGAAACAAAGATTCTGCCAATGAAACAGCTTGTCCAGCATTTTTATAAATATTTGCTCTACAGAACACAGGTTCTAGGGGATGTCAAGTTCATGTGATGCCCAATCAGACAGTTTTGTGGTCACATCTCCTTGGCAAACAAAGTTAAGTCAGTTTCCTTTCTTCAGGACTTTTCAGAGCCTTGAATGTGCACTGTGCATTGTGAATCCCAAGAGCATCATTGAGTCAGTAGCATTTCCCGACCTTACATGACCAGAATACCCTGTTTTGCAGATCATGTCACAGAGCTGGGGTGCCACAGAGTATACTTTGGTTAGGTTGATTTAGTGCATCTGAGGTCTTCACGGATAAAAACTGCCTCTCTAACCCCACTCCAAGAGACAAAACCAAAACAAAACAAAAAAGAAAAAGAAAACAGCACCACCGTGTCCATCGGGTTTGTAGCCACAGAGGTACTTTATCAAATGACTTCAACTTCTACTTACATGCAATGGTTCTAATCCTGGATACTACCACAGGCAAGGATTCCATCCCTCCCAAGTGGAGTGGAGGAAAGTCTTGGGTGGTGTGGGCAGAAGGAAGGGGGGTTGAGGTGGGGTAAAAGGCCGCAGTGGTCCCCCTACTCCTCAAGTCTTAGGTTGCTTAATGCAAGCAGAGTGAGCTCAACCCTTGACGAGTGCTTCTTCGATTCCATAGTTTGGAATTGTTCACTGTGTGCTTTTTGGTTTCAAAACGGAAATTGATGTAGATTTCCTGAGTTTTGCATTTCCATATCCACCTTGATCAGCTATGCCAGCCAGCTCAGTGCTGTGTGCAGATCATCTTCTTTCATCATTTCCTGTCAAGTGAGAAAGATTGTCCCTGGGGGGGATGATACGTCAGTATGGTTCTGCAATGAGGGACCTTTCTCCTTGTGTTTTGTTTTGTATTCATATCTTATTTTCTAATGGTATAAAAAAGTTTTTTAATTAAGATTCAAGCGTTTTGCAGAATGTAGAAAGTATTCTGTGTCCTTGGTTAAAAAGAATCCATGGGTGAAAATGTGCCTGGGAAACAAAAGTTCATGTTTTTTTAAATACTTGGAAAACGTTTTCTATCGCATGCTTAGCTGGAGAAAAGTACAGGCAGGTGTCCCATCTCCAAGCCACTTTTCAAAGGTGCTGCTGTGTTTTCAAAACCAGGTACAGTCAGGGTAGTATTTACAAGGACATTCCTTCTTACCTTATCCCTTTGNCATCATCGCTGAGCACACAGTCTCCTAGTCAGAGCAAGCCCCAGCTGGCTGGAGTCAGGAGGCTGGAGAAAGAAATTCTACTCCTTGATGGGAAGAGCGACACTGCAGGACTGCAAAGGAGACTGCCCATGGGTGGGGGCGGGCTCTAACCACGCCTTCGAGATTCCCACCAGTTGTTTGCAAGGCTGAAGGAGCAAGAGACTCTCCTTACTGCTCACATGTGGAACTTTCAAAGCATTAACATTCTGTCTCGGTTCGCTTCCTTCCCTTGAGTGTGGAAACTTCCAGTGGTGATAGCATTTAGTTCAGAGAATTGCTGGGGAGATTAGAGAGGATGTAGTCAAATAACCTAGGAAGGTGCCTCACACAGAGTGGCTCCTCCTACTGTGTGCCGTTGTCTCCTACTGTCTGATGAGCCCCATCACCATCACTGGGGACCATGAGAGGAGGCAGACACAGAGCTCTAATGCAGGATGTAATGACTTCTCTCCAGTGGCCAACAGGATATCCCTCAGGTCCTCAGGAAACTCATCCGTGTTCTTAATGAAGCCCATCCCAGCTGCCCTGTGCACATTTTAGGATGAATTGTACAGACTGTGGTTCAGAATTGGAAGTGCAGGGCCAGCTTCTTGGGACATACCCAGGCCCTTGGCTCTATCCAGGTGGTTGGGGCGGGGGTGAGGTGGGGGTGGGGTCACCGATCCCTTTGCACTCTCAGGACTCAAGGCCACCCACAGCCTGGCCTGGAGGAGGCAGTGATTCCAAGTCCCCGTGAAAACAAGTGGCCGCTGGACTTGAGAAAAGCAAGCATGAAGTAGGCTGGGGAGTTGTACTAGAAAGGACGCTCAGTGCGGTGCGTGTTCAGAAGGGGGAGTGGTTCATCCTCCTGTGTGGCAGGGGAGTGTGTTAGCCCTTGAAGGACTATTGGGGTTCTACCAACACCAAAGATGGAGAGGGGAGAATCCCAAACGGGAGTGCTTGGGCCCAAAGGGAAAAGAGTGACGTCCTGGTTTCTCTGGAGCTTACTTCAGTTCCGAAGGAGGGAGAAGTGGGAACGAGGCTAGAAAAGTAGGTTGGTGCTTGGGCTGTGGAGGCCCTCCAAAAACAACTACATGAATGGGATCCCCATTCTCAGAGCAGGGAGGCAACCAGGACACCACGTCATCTGCAGTCCCAGAATGGCTATTCCAGAGCCCAGGTGCCCCAGTTTCGCTATAACTTTAACCATAATTACTATTAATTTCTTCTATATTTAAAAGAAGAGCTGTGCTGCACTTTCAGGAGGGGAGGTGGAGGCATGGTGTTAAGCCAAAAATAATAGGAGGGTGTCACCGCTGCATAACAGTCCCTGAATCTCTGGGTGTTGGACACCAAGATGGCAGCACACCAAGGCAGTGTGGTCGTATGTTTCCTATT
>NW_017731518.1:260606-266704 GCF_001890085.2 Hipposideros armiger | reverse complement strand
TTCGCCTTCCTGCTTGTTCAGGATATGGATGCCACAGGAGAGCAGTGGGCAGTGGAAACTTCAGTTGGATCAGTCCTCCCGGTGGCAAAGGCATGGAGGCACAAGGGTCTAAATCCTGCTGGTAGAAAGTTCCTAAAACAAAAGCAAGTCCCTAGCACCCTTAGCTGGTGGCGTCTGTACCAGTGCTGAGGCAGCAACTGGCTGCACAAGTCCCTGTTCTAACCTGGCAAGGAGCCAAGGGACTGTCCTTGGTGGGTGGTGCTCAGAGCACTTCTCTCTGTGCCTAGTTGTCGTCCCCCACACACACACACACACAATCGAATCTGCCCTATTCTGTGCAAAAGTCCCTTCCTTGCCCACCCTTATGTCAGCAGGACTGACCTCATCGTTGCCCCAAGTTCCCACAACCAGCATTTCCTCTAGCGTTTTCCCATCACAACCGACTGGACCCTATGAACAGGCAACATGACCTTTTACAACCAGCTTGACTGTTGGCCGTTCGCAGGCAAATGTCAGCCTTCTGCTCTTTGTCAGGTACCCAAGGGTCTGTCTGCCTGTACTATTTTCTTATGAGCATGCTCAGTATGGCATATGGACATCTAATTTAACATCTGTGTGGAATGTGATTTTTTTTTCTTTTACATATTTGTATGCAGTAGAGGGCTTGTCATAGAAAACTCTCCCTGTATCTTACTGTACTGTTCAAGAAAGCTGAATTCCACATTGCCAACAAAAGCGTGAAATGTTCATGAACCTTCCTCCAGGAAAAGCCATTCAAGCCTGATTATTTTTCTAAGTAACTTCAATTAAATTGAAGAGAAAAAGAAGCGTCTCTGTGTACGGTTTGTTCATGGCTCACTGACAAAAGACTGTAGGGGTGGGGTGGGCTGTGTTCCTTAGCATGTGGGGGGTCCTGCTCGTGTGCATCAAAGAATGGAGAAAGATGGAGATGCAAACCC
Organism: Hipposideros armiger; assembly: GCF_001890085.2. NCBI lineage: Eukaryota > Metazoa > Chordata > Mammalia > Chiroptera > Hipposideridae > Hipposideros > Hipposideros armiger. The sequence continues at coordinate 265,745 of NW_017731518.1, read as the reverse complement.
TGTTTGTTGGCAGTCTTGGCCATGGTCAAGACCACCATAGATCCAAATCCTTTCTGTTTCGTGGATGAATGGACGCTTTCTTTATTCTGTTTTGTCTATAAACTCTTTGTAGAGTGACGTGATAGAAGATCCACCAGGATCATGTAGTCCTACCACCCAAGTGAAAAATAAGGAAACAAAGCCTCCAAAAGGTTAAATGGCTTTGGTGACAGAACCAATATTCAAACTTGGGTTGATCTGCCTTCAGAATCCCATGCTTTGGACACTAAATGACACGCCTCTCCAAATGACTGTTCACAGGCCAGAAGTTGCAGACCTGTCCTTCACGTCCCAATTTCCCAATTCTAAATCCACTCTTTTCTGATGTCCCATGTAGCGTCTTTCAGCTCCATCAATGGGCATTTTTTAGCTCTACTGATAAAAATGGTTTATCAGTAGAGCTGCAAAAGAAATCACACTCAAAGTTATTTCCCTATTTTATTGTGTTTTAATGTCTTTAAATATATTACCTAAACATTTTAACATGAGCATATTGAATCAGAAAGTATATTCCATGTTTCAACCATTCCAGATATGGTTTATAATGTCCACTCACCAGCGACTTCTCGTCACCAGTGGCCTGGCTCCCACTCATTCCCGGTGTCCTCACTGTCCTTGCTCTAGTCCCACATGGTTGGGAAATGTCCAGACCATGGTGCTTAGTTGTCTTAAATTAGTGGACAAATGCACTTCCTTTTTAATGCGGCGAGTTGATATAATTTTGTCATGGGATGTCAGGGGAAGCAAGTCTAGACAAGGACATCCCCAGCCTTAGTTTACTCCCCTTGGAGTAAGACTGAAATGCCCTCTTGTTGGTGGCCAGCTAATCTGTCGGTATTTCTGATGGTACCACAGGTGCCCTCTGTCTGACACCGCAGAAGCCTATGAGTATAGCCTAGAGCATTGCAAGGGCCAGGCCAGGGTGAGGTCATTACTGATACACCAGCAAAGGAACAAAAATAGCACCAGGCAGAATCATTAGCATATAGCGCCAAAGTGTCCTTTCTTGGGAAGAGCTTCATTTCTCAAGTTGTGTCTTGCCTCTATTTTGGGTATTCAAATAATTATTTTAATGGTGGCTGTTAATTGATGCTACAAAAAATATTGGCAGTTCCACATCAGCCTCCAGAGTCATTTCAAACATTTTCTCAAAAAGTCATGATCTCCATAAAGATCAGGAATCATTAGCCAAGAATGCACTTGAGACATGAAGTGCAGGGAAGAAACTCAAGGGTTTGGTGGAGAACAGACTCCGGGGAAATCCGCCCTGGGGTGCAATTCTGAGCTTTGCACATTCCTGCCAGCACATGTGTATCCCTGAGGTCCTGGACGACTTACAAGAAGCTGGAGACAGGTCTGTCCATATTCACTGTAGAGAGTTGATCAGACATCTTGGGTCTCGGGTGATGAACATTTCCAGTATAAAACAAAAAAGGGACATTCTAATAAAAGTGACATGAGAAAAAAACAGACAACCTTTTCTCCATTCCGTAATCCTCTCCTAGCGTCAGTCTCATCCCCACATCATAACAAGCTGTAGATAGAACAGTCAGAAGGGAAGCAGCTTGCTGATGCCAAACACGTATCTGCAGAGAACTGTTTACAAACACACTGTCTCCATCTCCTCCTCTGAAACAGGGAAAACAGCGACATCTACATTATGCCAACACTGAGATAAGCAAGAGCCCCTGAGGTCATTAGCCCCAGTTCATCCACCAAGGAGTTGTTTGTAATGTACAGGTAATCACTTCCTGTTTGGGCCTCAGCGTCCCGATCTGCAAGATGAAAACATTGAGCTACAGCTGTGGTTTGCAATTTTTTTTTTTTAATGAGCCCCTTAAATTTTTCTTGTGCGCTGAATAGTCATGTAAAATAGATGAAGCAGAGATGTTGGGATTGAATAGCTCAAGGTCCAGCTGAGCCTGCTTTCCCTGTAAAGTTCCTGTGGACCTCCCAGGAACCCAAGCATTCAAAGGAACACAGTTTGAGAACCACTAAGTTAGATGACCTCTGATCCCTTCCAACTTTGGCATTCTCTGATGACCTACCCAAATCCTCCTTTGTGGCTCACTCTGTGGCTTTTACTCCCAAGAGGTCGATTAAAAATTATTGGGTTGTCAGAAAAGTCATGACGCATGATTGCAACATATGGCACTAGTTCATTTTTGGAAGTATTAGAGTCATTCACATCTATGTTATTGCTGTAATTTGATAGCAGACAGTTCTACCTTCATTCTAAAAAAAAAAATTGAGCGATTTGGTTGAGTTTTGGAGATGTTACAACAAGTTGAAGATGGAAGACCAAACTGCATTTTTGCCGTATTTTATTGTTTTACTTCCATAAAGGGAAGAACGCATGTCAAACGTGAAAAGTTGCATAAAGTTTACGGTGACAATGCTCTACAAGAACGTCAGTGCCAACAATGGTTCATGAAATTCCGTGCTAATGATTTTTATCTCAACAATGCTCCTCGGTCAGGGAGGCCCACCGAGGTTGATGACGACAAAATAAAGGCATTGATCAAGTCAAACCCACGACACGAGAGATTGCAGAAACATTGAACATCCTTCATTCAAGCATTCACGACCACCTGAAAAAGCTGGAATACGTAAGCAAGCTCGATATTTGGGTTCTGCATGAACTCAAAGTTCATTTGACGGTGCATATAAACACCTGCAACATGCTCATTAAACGTGAGAAAAATGATCCTTTTTTGAAGCGACTGATAACTGGTGATGAGAAGTGGATTGTTTACAACAATGTGGTGCACAAACAGTCTTGGTCCCGATGTGCTGATTTGCCTCAAACAACATCAAAAGCAGACATTCATCATCAGAGGAAGGTTATGCGCTCAGTGTGGTGGGATTTTAAAGGTGTCGTGATTTTCGAGCTCCTACCAAGGAACCAAACAATCAATTCAAATGTGTACTGTTGGCAATTAGACAGTTTGAACGAATCCATCATCTAGAAACGTCCAGAGCTTGTTAATTGTAAAGGAGTTGTGTTCCATCATGACAATGAGAGACCATGCACAAGTTTGATCACCCGTCAAAAATGATTGGAGCTTGGATGGGATGTGTTGCCACACCCACCACACTCGCCTGACCTTGCGCCATCAGACTTCCACTTGTTTCGCTCTCTTCCAAACTCCTTGCATGGTATAATGTTCAATTCAGGTGAGGCTGTAAATCAGCACCTTGTTCAGTTTTTCGCCAAAAAAGACAGGTCCTTCTATGAATAAGGAATTATGAAGCTCACTGAAAAATGGCAAAAGGCTATCGAACAAAATGGGCAATCATTGATTATCATTGATTGATCTTTGTTCTTTATATAAATAAATGACCTTTGAAAAACATAGACAAAATACCTCATGACTTTTCCGACAACCCAATAAATGGTACTATAGAGGTAAAAACTGCTTCAAATAGGGATTAAGATGGAAAAAAAGAAATGAGGACAAAGAAAAATTAGAAGGTAGAAGCAGATGCAGAAAAGAAATAGCTCACACCCAGATTCAAGATGGGAATCAAAGGTTACACTCCTCTTTCCAAATGGTCTACCAGGGAAACAGGCTCCAAATTCCTACAAAACGCCATTAATCTGAAACACAAGAGACTGGAATGAAAAACAGTCTCTGTTTTCATCTGCTTTTTATTTTTCAATGTTTGTTTTTAAAAATAATAGACTGTCTCGTTATGAGAGAATAGCAAGGGCCTTGGATTTCACGTTGGTTTGGACAAGCCAGCAGCTAGAGGAGATGTTTTTGTGGCTGAGTCTAGCCTTGGACCTTTACTTGACAGATGAAGCCAGAAATAACTTTGTGCCTGGCAACAGGATGAAGAAAAAATGCCTAAGGAAGAAATGAAAGAAGGACCTCTGACTAATAGAAATGATACCTGTACGCTGCACCTCTTCACACCATGAGCACAAACTCAACTGTGGGTGGCTTGGAGATGTTTGCACTTAATGTGGTCTACTCCAACAATATATATGGGTTGTCAGAAAAGTCATGACATAGTTTTTCTATGTTTTTCGTTGCAAAAATGCGTCATGACTTTTCCAACAACCCAATAGTTCCATAAAGAAAGTTGACCATAAAAGTGGCTTACTTTTATTAACTCCTATAGTTTTCTATATGCCTTATAATGCGTTAAATGCTTTCCATTTATTTTATCCTCACAACAACCGAGGTAGATACTTCTGCCCTTTGCACAGATCAAGGGAAGCAGGAGATTTGAACAGTGAAATAACTTGCCCCGAATTCCTCAGCTAATAAGCAGCAGAGCCAGGATTCACACCAGGTCTGGTGACTCCCTAGCCTGTGGGAACCAGCACCACTAGTGGCCAAGACGGGAGGCCAAGTGTCTGGGGATGCTGGTGTTACAGAGAGACGTGGAGAGAGATTAACACTGTAGCCAAAGGGGCCAAGACTGATTAAATACAATTGAAAGACACTAAAGACAAAACAAAAAAGCTGGAAGACTAAAAGGGTAAAGTTCAGACTAAAATAATCACAGAAAACTAGATGATCTGTCCAAATAAATTTTCTGCCTACACTGTTGAGACAGGAAAAACTCAATTTCTCTCTCATGTGTCTCCTTGACTCTCACTCCACTATCACATTTAACATTTCTGACACCAGATGTTGGGGACGGGTCTCCACAATAAGCAATTCTCTGCATCCAGCTGGGTGTCCTTCAATTTAACTCAGTTCTGACACTATTGACCTGAAGATAGATAGCATCAGATCCCACGGGTTAAGGGCTCAGTCCTATGAGACAGCCCCCTCTCCCCATTTCACGTTCCGATCGCAAGTCCAGGTTGTCACCTGTGCTTCTGACCAATAGGCTATAAATCAGAGATTCCCAGTACCCCCTCCTTGGGTTCAATAAACTTGCTAGAGCAGCTCACCTAATTCAGGAAAAGAGTTTACTGTTTACCACTTTATTATAAAAGGATATGATAAAGGATACAGATGAACATCTAGAGCAGCGGTTCTCAACCTTCCTAATGCCACGACCCCTTAATACAGTTCCTCATGTTGTGGTGACCCCAAACCATAAAATTATTTTCGTTGCTACTCTAGAACTGTCATTTTG
>NW_017731518.1:244713-259882 GCF_001890085.2 Hipposideros armiger | reverse complement strand
GAGAGAGAGAGCGAGAGAGATTTTCATTCTATTGTCTCACAGTTGTCTATTACAGTATCATACCAAAACAGCTGGACTGATAACCAACAAATTTGGACAAACTCTTCAGAAAGGTTGAACTTCAAATAAAAGCCAGATGGCAAAAGGGGACTTCAAATTCGGGCTCTCAGAGGAGGCTGCGAGCCTGCCAAAAGGAACACATAAGCCGTAAGTATTCTGATGGTCTGGACAGAACAAGCCAGCCTGGGTTTCACACATAAGCCCCCAATCAAGTTTCAAAGGCAGCTGCTCAGGGTGAGGACGTGGTGTTTGAGCAGCTACTCACATAGCAAGTCCACACAGTGCTCCGGGGGTCAGCCGCAGGGGGATGAATGACCTTTCCAGGCAATGTAGAGAGGCCAGCCAAGACCAGGTTGAGAGAGAAGGGCTGGAGGGAGTACCTGGGGCAGAAACAGTCCATCAGGCCTCTGGTCGTCACGGCTCCCTCTGCGGGGTCAGGCTCCCTGCAGACCTGCCCAGGTGTTACGCCCGCCCTAGGGCAGACCCCGTTTGAACTTCCCCCACCCCATCTAGGAACCTGCAGCTGTCACAGGACACGTTCATTCATTTGAACATGTGTTCAGCATCTACCTATTTCAGACCCTGTGCAGGATGCCAAGAATCTGAGGATTCTTAGGACTCATATCAAGTGGAGAACACAGAAATGTTAGCAGATAGTTATAGGATAGTCAAAATAGACACGAAAATGAAACATCAGACTATCCTTGGGAATGAAGTGATCCAAGTCAGTAGCAGGAGAGATAGAGAGAAGGTGAGGAATTAGAGCAGTGCTTTTCAACCAGGGGTGATTTTGCCCCCTGCTGGACAGACCTGTACAACAAAGAATTGTCTGGCTCAAAAATGCTAAGGCTGGGAGACCCTGAAGGGGAGAAATAGTACAATGGTAGTAGAATCTGCAGTGTTTCGTAACTGAATGGATATGCGGGTGATGAAAGGGAAAAAACGAGGAGGCGAGGAGGATTGGTACATCCCCAGCTTGGGAAACGGTAGCTGGAGACTGGGGCCATTAATGGAGGTAGATAGGAGGTTTCTGGGAAGGCCATGACTTCAGTATGGGACACGCTGAATTAAGTTCATGTGGGACATCCAGGGAAACATGGATAAGTGGGTCTAGGACCTCACTATTCAAAGTGTGGCTCATGGACCAGGAGTGTGGTTATTACTTGGGAATTTGCTAGAAATGCAGTGTTTCAGGCCCTACACCAACTCTCATATTTTAAGAAGCTGGTGATTCCTATGCACATGCACATTTGAGAAGCATTGGTCTAATGCACAAGAGACAGTCTGAAGGGGTGGATCACTTTACTCGTACATTATTGTTTAGTCTTCCATCAACCTGAGACATGAGTGTGATCAGGGCCACTATCTGGTTGTGCAGGTTGTGCACTGCACAAAGGCACCTGGCTTAGGATGGGACTGACATTTGACATTTACCCTGAAAGAAGGGATGCATTTTTTTTTAACCTACTTGCCAGGTTGTGGACACAAGGACTATGACCACCCAGAAGACGTATTGTTCTAATTTGCACAAAAGCCTCATGGCCTAGCCAGTGGCCTTGGATACAATACAGTTTCACAAACCCTTATCTGCAACTTTGAAATCTATAAAACCCTGATAACCAAAAGCTTTTTCATAGGTTTGCAGCCAGCTCACTTGGCAGCAAAACCTGACCTGCACTAACATGAGACTAATTATAATCTTTCTTTATCCCACTTACTGTGAAAATTCATACATTTTTTCCTGCAGAAAATACTAATAATGTGTTTTCTTACAGGGTACAGTCCCTCACCCTGCTGGAATTAGGTAACACAGGCTATTTACATAGCACCATTTTTCTAAAATTTGAAAAGTCCTGAATTCCAAAACACACCTGATCCAGGGCTTTCAGATAATAACTGTAAACTTGTACTACCCCAGTTTTACACTTGCAGAAACTGAGGCTCAGCGAGGTTAAGTACATGAAACAGCCAAGGTTCAAACCCTGTGCTCTTTCTTTATCACACTGGTTCCAAGAAGCTTATTGAAAAGACACTGATGGGTACCCAGCCAGACTCTTCCCTTCACAGACAGTGTATCTTTTCAGACAGAAACCTGGGTCAGAGGCACAAGCATCTGCCTTCAGTGAGGATCCCCCATGACACCATGCCAGCTCCTGCACTTGAGCTGCACGTTTCCAAACAAGCCCCTGGGTGCTCTGACAGCACTTAGCCCAAAGCCAGGCACCCCGTGATGGACGCATCCATCAACTTCAGCCTCCTTGGCAGACACAGGATCCCAGCAATATTGCAAAAGAATGAAAGCCACAGATTCTCGTTGGGTTTGTGACTGAGATGATAACATGAGAGCAAAACAGCGGGGATGGTCTCCTGTTGTGCTGTCCACATTCCACAGACGGAGGTGTGCCGTGGCAGCAGCGGGATCCAATGCCAACTCGTGGAAAAGACACGCGTGTGCTTTGGAGAGCACAGCACCTGTCATGTCTTCGGAACCAAAGGCTGCTTCTCATGCCTCTTAACTTCAACAAAGAATGTATTTTATTCTCCTATCACAGAAATAAACCTGGAGCTATAAATTATCAGCCAGATCAGAGTCAGGGTGTCATCTTCTCTGAAATTTTGCAAACTCTAAAATTAAATCCATGTGATATACTTACGTCTGTTATTCTTCACTTTTGAGTTTACACGTTATGGTGTTGCCATGAGGTGAGTGTTGGAAATATGGTGTCTTGTCTCCAAAATCAATGATAATCCATTATCAATTTAAATTCACTTAAGCTTTTATTTAAAAAATGTGTTTTTTAAAAACCTTTAAGAATGCGTCAGTGAATATTGAACTCAAAGTCGTCTTCTGATTCGTTTCTGATTCTTTCCATTGTGTATATATGAATTACACATTTATGTGTATTTATCACGTTTTTTAATTTTATATACACATTTACATGTCTTCTCTGGAGAAGTGTTTATTCAAATCTTTTGCCCATTTAAAAAAACTGGCTTGTCTCATTGAGTTGTAAGAATTCTTTATAAATTTTGCATTAAAAGTCCTTTATCAGAAATGTTTAGTAAATATTTTCTCCCGGCCTGTGCCTGGCCTTTTCATTTTCGTAATAGTCCCTTTCCAACAGTAAAAGTTTTTAATTTTGATGAAGTCCAATGTATCAATTTTTATTTCATGGCAGGTTGTGTCCCATTTAAGAAATCTCCCTCTGCACCTAAAATTTCTCCAATATTTTCTCCCAGGTTTTCTCATAGTTTTAGTTCTTATATTTAAGTTTTTATCTATGTAGAGTTAGTTTTGTACATGGTATGAAGGGTCATAGTTAAGACCATACAGATATCCAGTTTTTTGAGTGCCATTTGTTGAAAGAACTGTATTTTTCTGACCTTGGTGCCTTTGTCAAAAGTCAGGTGACCACATATGTGTGAGTATATTTCTGGGCTCTCTGTTCTGTTCCATTGATCTATATGTCTATTCTCAAGCTGATATCACACCCTCTTAATTACTGTAGTTTCACAGTAAGACTTGAAATCATGTAGTGTAATTTCCTCCAATATACTTTTTTTTTTTTATTGCACTGCCTATGACCTCCAGCAGCACCAAGTTTAATAGAAGTGGTTAGGAGGAAAGCATTCAGTTTTTCAATATAAGTATGAATGCAGTCGTAGGTCTTTTACAGATGCCTTCTATCGGCAAATTGAAGTGGTCAGTTCACTATTTTATTATGGATTTTGCACCTATGTTCATGGGAAATATTGTCCTGTAGTTTTCTTGTAATGTCTTCATCTGGTGTCAGGTAATTAATGCTGACCTCACAACATGACTTAGGAAATATTCCTTTTTCTATTTTCTGGAAGAATCTACCATCTTGTCATTTGTTTTCTATTGTCGTATCTTTCTTCCTTTTTCTTCTCTTTCCCTTCCTTTTCTTGGATTTAAATTTTTTTTAAATGATTCTGTTATTTTCCACCCTTAGCTTATTAGCTATGCCTTTGCTGGTTTGCTTTTAGTGATTGCTTTAGGATTTATAATATGCATCTTTAATCTTATTACAGTCTACCTTCCAAAAATATTGTTATATGCACATGTAATATAATGTAACAGATTACTTCCTTTCCTTTTTGCTATTGTTGTCATACATTTTGTCTTGCCTGTTATAAACTATACAGGGTATCATTATTATTTTTGCTATATCAGTGAATTATCCTTTAAAGAAACAAAAAGTGAGAAAAAAATTTAATATTCACACATTTCTGACACTCATTGTTCCTTTGCATAACTCCAAACATCTGGTCTCATTTTCGTTCAACGTAAAAACTTTCTTAGCATTTCTCGTACTGTGAGTCTGCTGGCAATAAATTCTCTCATCCTTTGTTTCTCTACAAACTCTTTATCAAATCTGAATACATGTGGCCATTACTTCTTTAAATATTCTTTTCTGCCTCCACCCTATTTCTAGGACTCACTTGTATATTAGGCCAGTTGATGTTGTTCCATTCATCACTTTATACTTTGTTCATTTCTTTCAGTTTTGAATAGGTTTATTACTATATCTTCAAGTTCAGTGATTCTTAATTCTGCAATGTCTTTTCTGCTGTTAATCTCAGTGTAATTTCAATTTTAGATGGTATTTTTCATACTTACAAGTTCCATTTGGGCCTTTTAAAAATCTTTCATTTCTTCTTTCCTTATTTATCTTTATATCCTTGTGAGTGGAGATTTTATATATATATAAATATTATTATTTATTTTTTTCTTTTTTTTAAATGTTGTCTGCTAATATGTCATTTTGGGGTCTGTTTCTATTGATGGATTTTTCACATTTCCTTTTTGTGTGTCTATCAACATTTATTTTGATGCTGGTATTTTTAATTTTACATTGTTGAGTGCTGGATTTTCTTGTATTCCTTTAAGGCAGCGGTTCTCAACCTTCCTAATGCCGCGACCCCTTCATACAGTTCCTCATGTTGTGGTGACCTCCAACCATAAAATTATTTTCGTTGCTCCTCTATAACTGTAATTTTGCTACTGTTATGAATCGTCATGTAAATATCTTTTTGTTTTCCGATGGTCTTAGGCGACTCCTGTGAAAGGGTCGATCGACCCCCAAAGGGGTTGCGACCCACAGGTTGAGAACCGCTGCTTTAAGGGATGTTGGACATTTTCTGGCTGGCAGTTACATTACTTGTGGATTAGACTGATCCTTTCACAGTTTGTTTTTAAACTCATCTAGGGTGGGTCTAGAGTAGACTTTATTCTAGAGCTAATTAAGCTCCATATGTAAGCTGTGGCCTTTCTTAGCGCCCTGAGTATCCAATGAGATCTTTCACCCTGTCTAGAGGCAACTCAGATCATCCCCTGCACTGTTTAAAGCCCTGGAATTATTATTATTATTTTTTTAAAGATTTTTTTATTGGGTAATTGGGGGGATGGGAACAGTACTGGGGAATTAGGGGAAGGGGAACAGACAAGTTGCTGTCGTTTTTGTTCTTCAATCTAGTTGTGGAGGACACTGCTTCACTGGCCCAAGTTGGCACCATCATTGCGCTCTTCCCGGGCGAGGCAGATCAGTCGCTGGCTTCTGGACGGCCGCTCACTGCGGCTGCTGGCCGCTCACGCTGGTTGCTGGCTACACACGGTAGCCCATGGCAACCCACTGCCACAGGAACTGCAGCCTACGCCGTCGCCAGCGACTCACGGCAGCCCAGCTCCAGGTTGAGCTGTTGTTCAGCATCTTAGCTGTAGAGGGCAGTGTCACTGGCCCTCATATGTGGGATCCGAACCGGGGCCCTCTGGCATCCCAAGCGAGTTCTTAACCATCGCGCCACTCGGCCGGCCCTGGAATTATTTTTTATAGAACTCCCAGCAATCATCCTTTCTTTGGAAGTTGTTCTTGTCCCACCTTATGGGATTTTACTCTCTCTGGACATGCACTCATTTGTGTTCAGTCAGACTCAAGAGGACCTCTATCCAAATTTCTGAAGCTCTTTCTTATTGTAGCTCTCCTCACTCAGATGCCCTGCTCTACCAATTCTAGCCATCTTGGCCTCTCAGAACGTCAGTCTAACTCCTCAACTCAGAAAGAATAGGACTGAGTCTGGGATTACCTTCTGTGGACTGAGAATTACCTCCAGACAGAAAGACTTGGCAATGGTAGACTGTACCTCAATTGTTCCCTTTTCTCAGGGCTCACAGTCTGTTTCTGTCTCTTGTCCAATGTCTGATAATAGTTGTTTTATGTAATGTGTCCATTTTTCATGGATGGGTAATTCTGGACTGTGTTTATCCTCATGGTCCTATGCAGAAGTCTGCTTGTTGTTTCAATAGCTATAGCTAAGTCAACATTACATGGTTTATTTAGTTAATCTCTTAATAGTGAGAATTTAGTTAATCCCTTAACACTAAGAACTCTATAGTTTTTAAAAATTATAAATAGTGCCAATATAAATGTTATTATAAAAAACCTTTATTTCCTTTAGAGGATATTTTCTTGAGATTTAGTAGCGTTATCAGGACAAAGGGTATGAACAATTTTATAGTTCTTGTTGCAATCTTTTCTTATTTTCCCTAGAAAAATAAAACCTATTTTCAGTGTCACTAGGCACTGTAAAATGAATACGTATTTCTCCTAATTGCCAGCATTGGACTTTTTCTTAATTTACTTTCATTAGTTGAAGTCATGAGTAATGGTTCTTAGAAGATAGCTCAATTTATTATTTTTTTCTTGTACTGCTAGGAAAATTGTACATTTTTCCATCAGATAATTAAATGTCTAAATTTTCTAGTGTATGAACTATCTGTTCATCAACCTTGATGGTATAGCAAGAGGAATCATGATATTTATATTGTACGACCTCATTATATTTTATAGAATAGTAAGCTATTATCTGTTGTGCTTTTCACATAGCTTAACCACCCTGTTTTAGTTTACATATGACTTTCATTTTTAAGTGTGGCTGTTTAAGTAACAGCTTTTATTCTTTATTCTGTCAGTGTCTCTTCTTTATCCAGAGGATTTCATCCTTTTAGTTTTAATATGTGATACATTTATATTTTTTACTACCTCTTAAGTCCATTTTTAATTGTTACAGTTGCTTGCTTTCTCTTTTTATTCCCATAGCTGCTGCAGTAAATTTTCATGTCTTAATTCCTCTTCATTCTGCACTCAGTCTACTGGACTTTAATTTCCACAAGCCATGTCTGTTGTTACCACCATATTCATAGTGTCTACCACAGCACTGGGCACATTGATTTACTCATTTGAAAAATAATTATTGGGATCCTACTATGAATGCAGTTGAGACCCAGTATGTGCCTTAACCCCATAAGCTGAAATCTTTTTAAGAGTCAAGTTTGGATCTTGCGCTTCTCATACTTTTTGTGGTCTGATTTACGGAAATTAACGTTCCTTCCTTAACCGTGCCCTCTGGGAATGCATTAGGCAACACATCTTTCCAAAGGGCCTTCATCCAATTCAAACCTGCAATGCCCCTCATGAAAGTTCTTGCAGCTGTGACAAATTGTTTCTATATAATTCATAAAGTCTTACAAACCTCCTTTTGGCTTCTTAGAGAAAGGTCAACCTAGTCTATGTTAAAGGTCAGGTTAAAGGTCAACCTGGCCAACCCTACCTGAATACTGACAACCCCATTTCTGTTAGGTTTGTGCCAGTTTTCCCTTCTATAGTTTAAGGGGTAAATTCCAAATTTATTTTGCAATTACATCTCTCGATATTTCCTTTCTTCTCAAATCCTTAAAAGAGCATGTCTTTAATTCTGATGTTTGAAACCTTGACCAGCAGCTTTCTCTAGAGACAGCTCCTACATGGATTTCTATGTCGTCCCCTCCCGATGACTGAATTGAGATTGCCATTCAGGATGGAATGTTGATCTTTAATGATTTCTGTTCACCTTGGCTTTTACTCTGGAGCCATAGACACCGTGGGATCTGCTTGTTCTACTTTATTGAGTACCTGCCACGACTCCGAGGTCGTCCATTTGGCTTGCATTATACTGCCTGCTTTTGTGATTGGCTTTTGACTTATGTTGCCATACAGGTGCACCTTTCACCCTTAAGGGGCTCCCTGTGCCAATGCAATCACCTTCATTTATACTTTGCATGAGCTGCCAAACACTGGGTTCAAATTTAATCCTGGGCAGAAGTCCAGTTTGAAAAAGAGACACACCCAGAGTTGTGATGGTGGAAAGGGGTGGAGGAGGCCTGGAGCCTTCTCAACCTCTTCATCCTGTGAGAAAAGTCAGAACCCAAAGCTTCACCGGGGACTTTTATTCAAGCTGCTCTCATGTGTCAAACCCCTCCTCAGTGTCACTCCCAGCCACACTTAGAAGCCTTAGTTCTGTCTTTCATGCTTGCTCCACTTTTCTTTCTAACAACCATTTTTTATTTAATCATTTCCATTAAATCCTATCTTATCCTTTATGCTTCCTTGAGGGTCTTAGGAAGTCTGGGCAGATTTGGTTAAATTTTTTTTTAAAGCTATTTACTCGTAGGGATTGTGAAGAAGCCAGGAAAGAAGTGTTTGGGTTTTTAAAACACACATATGGGCTTCTTTTTTATTTATTAACAGCTTTTATACATTTGCAATATTATTCCTTAAAGCAGCTGTTTCTTTGGGCTGTCTTTCACACCTGCCTGTCACTTGAGATTTCCATTTGTTAATTCACAAATTCTGAACTAGGAGTTCTAAAAGCAAAGCACAAGGTAATTTTACTGATTTTCAATTTTACTTACATATCTGAGAGTCATTTAGAAGCTCTGGGTCTACCCAGCTAGGGTCACAGAAAGACCACTGGTTTACTCTGTACCCACTCCCCCAACTACTGTTTCTGAGGTGTTAGAATTAATATAATACTTGCCAAACTTATACTAATTACATCTGTAGGTTTTTCCTCCACTCGATTGTACAACGCTGAAGGGGACATTTTTCTCTATTCATTATTGTACTCAGTATGATGCAAATGAACAACACGGGCTTGACTGGCATCATCAATTTATACTTCCAAAAACTTTTAAGAAAGCCTATAAAAATGTTAATTATCTGGTGTTGGGGAAAATATGACACATGCTGACTTAGAGGGAAAAGCATGTAGGGATAATGATCTTTTTCCTGGATGGAAAAGAATATAATGTCCAGCACTGGTCTCAAGGAGGGTACATTTTCAGATGACAAGTGGCTTGTCTGATTAGTGAAATGGCAAAATGACAAGGCTGACACACACTGACAGAGCTTTAATGTGGGAAATATAAAAGGGAAAAATATCCAAACCAAATAGACACAAGGGAGGCTTGGGATCACTACATAGTTGGAAGCCATTTTCCTCCATGTTTAGTTTTGGCAAAAAGGGTCCAACAATGAACTTAACCTCACCGGTCAGAGTGAGCAGCAACACAGCACAACGGAGATGGTTCTCCTCCTGCTGGGCCCTGGGCTCATGCAACGCCTTGTCTTGGTCACATTAGGTCTGAGCTGGCTCACCTGAGTGGGTCACTCAGGGGCTGGGAAGGGACCTCTGACACAGTCAGCAGTTAGTTGGCCAACATGATTATGTTGAGGTTATTTGGAATGCTGGGCAAGGCTTTAAGTAAATCCCCACGAGGCTTAGCTTATCCATGCATTCATTCCACATGCAATTATTGAGACATGGAGGAATACCAAGGTGAATAAATAACAATAGTACTCAAGTTGGTCACATTATAGGATAGATTATAGGATAATAATAGTAAAATATGGTTAGGGCATAGCTCAGTCAGTATCTTGGATGGAAGCCATGTTTACACAATGATATATTATTGCTGACATTGTTATTCTACGATTGACTATTATTCTTTTTTCCCCAATGTGGGAATCAGCCTCTTACAATACACCTATCACTCAACGTTCCAGAAAAATGACCTCCATTGAAAATCCCGATTGCCCTAATTATTCTAAAGTGAAATCCATTAGTCAACAAAGGAAACCCATGCGTGGTCTTACTCTTGAATATAAGCTGTTAAATTAATTAAACAAGGAAGCCATTAAACTGAAGTGGCTCTAATGCTTTGGCAGCCTACATAAGCAAACCCAAATGTAAGCCTGGAAATGCCTCAAGGTTATGAAATAAAAAAGCCAAGGACAACCAATCGCAAATGGCCAACTAGGCTTTAAGCTGTAGTCAATCAATAATTTCCTTACTTTGCTTCTGCACTGTCTCTATATAAGTCTTCCCCCTGACTCCTGTGGGCAGAGCTACCCTAACCATTTCTGGTTTGACACTGCCTAACTCAAATAGATTTTTGCTCAAATAAACTCTTAAAATTTTTAATATGCCTCAGTTTATGTTTTAACAAAGCATACAGCCAGGAATCTCCAAATATTCAGGAAATCCATCCAAAGCAAAAGAAAGCGCACAAAGCAAAGAGAAAAAAAATAAATCTAGAGGAAATAGAGAAGATTAAAACAAATAAACAAAAATACCAAGTAGAGCTGGCATCTTCTAAGCGGTAAGAGAGGATATTGTATTCATAAAACAAGAAATGCCAAGAACAAGAGACAAATAATGAATAAAAAGAACTCTTAGAAATTAAAAACAGGATGTCTAAAAGAAATTCAATTGAAGGATAGGGAGATGAAGAAAAATCACAGAGAGAAGATTAAAAAAAACAACAACAAAAACCAAAGATAGAAAACAAGAAAGATGAGAGAGGTGGTTAATCTACCCAGGAGGTACAATTTCCAACTAATAGGAATTCCAGGAAGATAAAACAGCGAATAGGAAATTATCAAATAATAGTGGAGGTTTTCCCAGAAGTAAAGGAGGGACTACATATTGAGCATAATGAATAAGAAAAAAACAAAACAAACAAACAAAAACACACACACAACAAAAGGCATACTATTATAAAATTTCAGGCTCAGTTGGTTAAGAGCTCGCTCAAGAGTCTGAGCTCTGAGCAACAGCGGTTCGCATCCAGCCCAAGCTGAGCAGCCGCTGAGCTGCCAACAGGTAGCAGGATGGCTCAGCTAAAAAAATAATAATAACAAAAAAATAATAATAAAATTTCATAACACCAGAACCAAAAACTTCTAGTAAAATGAAGGCAGGTAGAAAAATAAAACTACCATGTAGTGGGGATGGCAAGAAATGAAAATTACAGTAAAAGGGGGTGTCTTTCGGTTGAAGACGACAGATGGAGCAATTGAATTTACCACCTCTTCTTCCTGTTGTAAGAGAGAAAGAGAGATCAAGCAAGGCTCCACATTTCTGGCCACATGTGGAAGGAGAAGGCTGTCATTTGTTGAGATGAGGAAGACAACGAGAGGAGGAGCATGTTGGAGGCAGGGTTGAAGATCAAGAGTTTGGTTTGAGACAAGTTAAATTTGCGACACCTGTATTAATTCGCTATTGCCCCATAATAAATTATCCCAAAACTTAGTGGCTGAAAGACACCAAGCATCAATTCACAGGTTCTGTGAATGAAAATTGGAGTTTAGCTGGGTGCCTCTGGCTCAAGGACTCTGGTGAGGTTGTAGTCAAGCTGTCGGCTGGGGCTGTAGTCTCGTATGAAAGCTCCTGAGATCGAGGGGCTCTGTTTCCCAGCTCACAGCCATGGTTTCTGGCAGTCACCAGTCTCTCGCCACATCAGCCTCTCCACAGGGCGCCCTTATGACATCATGGCGGTTGGCTTTCCCCAGGTGAATGATCCAAGAGACAGCTCCGGAGAATAAGCACAACCGTGGGAGCCACAGTCTTTTATTTATGTAATCTCAGAAGTGATCACCCAGCACACCTGCCATATTCTAGTCATTATATGAGAGTCAACATGACCAGCCTGCCCTCATTCAAGGACGGAGGATTACACAAGGACATGACTACGAGGAGGCGGGCTTCATTGGATGTCCACATGGCAAAGTCATGTGGGCAGTTTGAACCAAACCTGGAATTGGAGGGGTAAATCCAGCTAGAAAGGCATCATCAGGAAAGTACTTATCATTGGGTGTTAGGCATCTTAGACGATCTTTGAAAGGACTGGAGGAAACAGTTCTGGGCGGCCTCCAGGAACACCTCCCAGAACCAGGCTGCACCACCAGTCTGGGAAGGGACCTGCCGTGGCCCCTGCTGCTGCGGATCCCGGGGAAATTTTCTCTCTGCTTCCATGAGTGCAAAATAGATGCCAGGTGTCCTACCAGTTTCCTTAGGAACTAGCTTTAGCGTCAAAATTCTCAAAGGAACATATTCTGTCTATGTCCTACTTACACAGAATTGGAAAATGTGAATTTTAAAATGTCTCTTATGGGAGAATGGAATTAATATCATGGAAAAGTATGAAAGTGTAAAGAGAGTGTTTGAAAAATGTGAGGTACCTATAAAGGACTCTTGTTCATCGTGTTCTGGAAGGAACCGAGATAATTTAGCAGAAATTGAAGATCATAAAACAAATCTAAGAGCTATGGAGATATAGTCTATCCATTAAAAACTCCAAGCTCATAACCAAAAGAACTAGAAACAGTCTGTGATAAAAATATGAATGCAGAAATTAAGAATTTAATAAATTAGGTGGAAGAAATAGATGAGAAAACCTCCCAGAGCACAGAACAAAAAGACAAAGAAATGGAAAATCTGAGGGAAAAAAAAGATAAGGAACACACAATCTCAATCTACAAGGGCCCACATTTAACTAAGACATCCTAGAAACAGAAAAGAGAAAATGGAAGGCATGAAATTATTTTTTTTAAGTTTTTAATCCTCAGAACACCCAGGATAAATATAAAGATGATAAGGATGATGATATTGATTTTTTAAAAAGTGCTAACACTTTCATTGGGCTTACTATGTATAAGCAGCTGCTTTAATCACTCCATATATATATAATTTAATCTTTACAATATTCCTATGAGTTAGCTATTATTATTATTATCACTTTCCAGATGAAAGTACCGAGGAATGTCCCCATGGACACACACAGCTAGCAGGTGCAGAGCTGGGATTCAAACCAACAGTCTGGCTTAGTCCTCTTAACCAGTACTTCATTTTTAGTGACACTAAATTCTAGAAGGCAGTAGAGGAATACCTACGAAATTCTGAAAAAGGATGATTTTGAATGTAGAATTACCCAAAATATATTAATCAAGTATTAGGGGAGTATAGTACATTTTCAGACATGCAAAAACTCATCTATGCAAAAAACCCATTTTCAGACATGCAAACACCTATATACTTTTTCTGAAAAAGTAATTTATGGATATATTGAGGCAAAAGGAAAAATAAACCCAAGAAAGACAATGACATAAACTCCAAGAACAGTGAAATTTACAAAAGGGTAATCCCAGGAGAACATCTATGCAAATGAGCCTAGAAGCTCAGGGTATGTGTCTGTGCTCAAAATATACAAAACAGCTGCAAGATCTTAGTGAGAGGGTAAAATTTTTTTCCCTATTAACAAGAAAGAAAGAAAATAATTTTAAAACACAAGGGGGGGGATAAAACTATACAAGAATATTGATTCCAAAAGCAAAACAAACTAACCATAGTACGATTTAGAGTATGAGATAGAGTTTAAGGGAGGAGACTCGATTTGATGTTGACTTGGAATGTCCCCTTTGATGGCATGAGGTAGAAGGGCAGTGCCATAGGATTCAATTTCCTATTCTGTGCGTCCAGCCATCCTGTCTTGGTTCTTCAAACAATGTTGATTTAAACGTAACTTTCTAAACTCTGTTTTCTACTTAGAGAAACTTGACAAAATAACAGTGAGCAGGACTTGGGAAGGAGGCAGGGAGAAGTGGAGAAATACGCAGGGGTGCCAATTGCCTTATCTTGCATATGGATAAGTAAAGAAAAAATATCTGAAGATTATGGATGGAGAAATAGAAGTTTAAACATCTTACTTACAGTTTAAAAGTATCCACAATAAGAGCCAATCATGAAAAACATAAAACCAACAAAACGAGGAGGGTGTCAGAAAAAAATATCGTGTAAATTACTTAAATTTTGCACTTTTCACATTGGTTATTAGTAGATATGGCTTAAAAACCAAGAAATCATGAAGCAGAGGGCACACCTCTTGGGCATCTACAGGCACACCTCATTTTATTGCGCTCGCTTTACGGCGCTTCACAGATGCTGCGTTTTTACAAATTGAAGGCAAGACCCTCCACCAGCAAAAAGGTTATGACTCACTTTATGGTGATGCTCACTTTCTTGCGGTGGTCTGGAATCGACCCCGCAGTATCTCCAAGGTGTCCCTGTCGGTTAGAGCTATGGAGGTCACCATGAAAGGACTTAGAGAAGGAAATTAGTCAAAGGGGCTTACCTGTGAGCCATCGGGCAAGGAATGGGGAACAAGACTTTATCTCCATAGTGTTTGAATTTTAATTTCCAGCTGCATCTCCAAAGAATCCAGAAAGGGTGATGCTCTTGCTCAAAAAACTGGGAAAATTTGGAACCACTACCCTACCACATCCATAAGCACAGGTCATCTTGCTCCCACTTCAATACTTCTTTGGGTAAGAAACTCAAGTCCAGAGGTGTATTTTTCAGTGTGGAGCCAATGTGCATCCTTCCTCTTGTACCGAGACAGACAGTAAGATGTCTGTGTCTCCACCAGCCTGTGGGTTAGGTCTGGAGAGAGATTGCACATCGAGTCTGAGGCCATTTCCAAAGACACTCCAGCTGGCACAGCAGGGAGCTGGCAGGGCTGCCTGAGTCCAGAGTGCATCCGAGAAGTGATCTCCCACTGCTGTGTGGGACATGGCATGGCACGGGCTCAGGGATGGAGCCCTGATCTGGCCTCTCAAGCTTTGGGACCCCTGGGAGTCAATGCCTTCTGGGTGGACCCCAGGGCTGTCGGAGCAGGTACTGGCACCAATAGCAGTAACATCCCCCAGCCCCACCCCGCCAAGTGGCGTCTTGAGCTTTGAGTATGAACAAGAACATCCTGAGTTAAGGAGCCTCGAGCACTCCTGTTGAAGTGAGAGACCCCCAGAGACCCCTAGAAATAATTGAGTGAGACTGAAAGAGGGAGCGGAGGTTCTGTGATATGCAAATCAGGTAGAGCAGGGGACATTGAGTAAGTACTGTAAACACACTGTAAACATGAGGCCTTGTTTTTTTT
>NW_017731518.1:158294-244223 GCF_001890085.2 Hipposideros armiger | reverse complement strand
ATCATCTTTTTCTGCAAAGACTCAGTATAATAGCATTTGTGCTTTAACTCAGCTTCCTTTTGGATGCAAAATGCTTTTGGTGTGTGTCTTATTCCAGCTGCTCGATTCTGGCCTTGCTCTCTACGTGTAGTCCACAAACCTGCAGCATCAGCCTCACCTGGGAACTTGTTAGGAATGCCAGCTGTCAAGCCTCGCCCCAAGCCCACTGAACCGGAACCTTCATTGTACCTCCTCACCCCCAGCCCCGGGACTGACATGCACATCAATGTTTGCGAAGCCCTGCTTTTCAGGAGTAGCTCTTCAGCTGGCTGCACTTTAGAATCACCTGGACAGCTGTGAAAACATTTGGATGTGTGGGCCCCACCTCCAGGCAACTCTATCAGAATCTCTGGGTGTAGAACCAGGCGGCAGCCTTTTGAAAAAGCTTCCAGGTGATTCTATGGTCAGGTAGCGTTGAAAACCTTTGCTCAAAAGGTCAGTCTGATTAGACGGATTTCAGGGAAGCTTTTACCATGACTGTCTTCCTTACAGATTCAAATATTCATCCCTTCTTCTCTCTACCATGGGCTTACCCACTTCCTCATCCCTATTTCTCAGTAAGTGATTCTTTGTCCAGTGATTGACAGGAGTCAACCAACCATGGAGGTAGATAAGGAGAAGTGAGCTCAGGTGATAACATGGAGAGTGAGGAGGCCAGCCCTGACACCAGCAAAAATCTCGTCAAAGCGAAATAAGTGATAGGGAGAATTATGAATGACCTTGGTGGCTGGGCAGAAAAGCCCATTTAATGTGGTGGGGGAAACGGAAGCCATTGAAGATTGGAGAGGGGTGGGGAGAGATATGACGACAGTTAAGTTTGGTAAACTGAATCAATCTGACAATACATATTTACCCAGTTAAAACCAAACATTGAAACGATGACACTTAGGGTATTCTTCTCAGAAAACTACTTACCAAGGTGTTTTCCATACAAATCTGCTCAGAAGCCAATAATGAAATCCAATAAAGTCTTGCTAATTACATTCTCTAATGAATTGTGAGACTGACTAATCCTCAGCCCAGAGATTTGTACAGTCAATAACTGTGTTAAACAGCCTCAATTACTTACACATGGCGTCTAATTTTGGTGTTAATTGTATCTATTAACCCACACAGAATAGTTTTAAATTCCTGCAGGATGGTTAATGTGCTGATCCCTCTGAGGCCACTAACCACATTTTCCTCTGCCTTGAAATTATTCAGCCTTCTGGATAAATAACAAAGAAGTCTAAATTTCTTCCGCATGTGAAATGCTTCATAATATCTTGGAACGAAAATTCAAAAATCAACTCTACTGGTGTTTCCCCATCATAAGGGTGACTGAAAGATACACTAAAGAGAAGTGAATAGGCTTTCATCCTCGGGTCCCCTTGAAGAAGGACATTTGTCATTTGAACTGGGAGTTTCAGGAGCCAAAATCTCCAGCAGCTAAGGAAGTCATCTCCACTTGTTACATTACATGGGCCCCAAAATTCCTATACTTAACCCTCTACTTTCGTGGGCACCTATTGTTAATAGACTTGAGGGCACCATCTTACTCCTGATGATGCATTTCTCTCTTTTAAATTTTTTATTTTTATTTTTTTAAGTATCACATTATTACTTTTATTTTTTAAATTAACTTTTATTAAATGTATTGGGGTGACATTTGTTAGTAAATTTATAGTGGTTTCAAGTGACATTTCAATGGATATGGTTGGATCCAAAGGGTGGTACACGCCAATAATGTGATCAGGAGTAGGATATAACATCGCAACTGAAGTTGGATTTAATATGTTTTGTTGCTCACCAGAGCTTAAGGAGGTACCACTAAGCTACTAAGTCCTCCTCCCGTCTTGAGAATTTCACAGCCTGTGGGCTACCGACAGGTGGGTGTGTAATACTCAAGAGAACAAGTTAGAATATATTTCACCCAATATTTATGAGTGTGCCTGATAGAGGTTTGGAAGCCTGAGACATGCCATGAGGTGCTCTTGTGCCATGTGCTCCTGGCCATTTCATACAGAAGGTATCACTCGCTCACCTTAAAAGGATGCAGGAAATCCTTAAATCACTATCCTGTGACAATGCCAATCAATTTAGCGTTAGCACTAATGACAGTGACAGCAGCCTGAGCGACAAGCACGCTGCATGTAAGATACCTATCTCTGTCACACCGCTCGAGCCAAGTGACTACTCCGATTGCGAATTTCATTTGGAAACCCCCGTTAGAACACCTACTTTTGGAAGGCCAGGATGGCTTTTTATGTAGGACAAACAGCTTTTACAAAATAACACAATAATAACACATGCTTACTGCAGAAAATTTTAGAAATATAGAGACGCATGAAAAGAAAATCATCTAAAATCCACCGTTAGGTAACCAATGTTATTATTTGGGTGTCTTTCCTTCCTACCTTTTAAAAATGCAGAGTTACATGTCACACATGTATTTCTTACCTTCCCTCCCACTTCCTTCCCCTAGTAGTTCAGCTCAAAGTCACTGTGACTCCTGTGGGAGGCCCCTTCTCATTTCTGTCCCCTGAGCATGTCCCAGCTACCCTTACATAGGGAAGGGGAAAGTTGGGGCCTTCACTAGATGCCCCCCAATGTTCAGTGGTCCACAATGAGGGGGCTGCCATGGTTCACACGAGGTAGGATAGGAGGCTAGTCTCTCAAATGACCGTTTCCCTGAACCAAAGGAGGCTGGAAGTCTTTTAACGAATGATTCAATAGATGTTACAAAGTCATACTGAATTGGGTCGGGGACAGGAGCTGATTAGCTGCATCCTTGACCTACTCTACTCAGACTGTTCTGCTCTCGCCTTCTGTATGAGGCTCATGAGGTGCCCAGGCCCCACAGCTGACTCAGTAGAGTCGCAGTGTCAATGCTTTTTTAGGCACTCAGGTGACTCTAATGTGAGGTAGTGATACATACTGGGTAGGCAGGCCTTCAGGGCTGTGCCACGTGGACGTCACTTATACCCGAATTCGTCCCATTCCTCCCTTTTCCCCCTGGTCTACCCAGCCTGCTCCTTTGCCCTTGAACACACTGCCACACGTCCTGGTAGAAATAACAAGCTCTCCAAGACCTGCTCCTGCCTTGCAAATTTCACAGCCTGTGTACTCCCTTCAGGAGAGCTGCAGTTTCTGTTGCCTCCATCAGGGGCAGCAGTGTGCCTGGGTCTCCGTGACCACTGATTCAAGCTTGTGGGGGTTGAGATGGAGACCCCTTGAGGGAGGGTATGGATGCAGTTGAGTTCTGATGCTGTTTCCTTACAATAAGATCTGAAATTATAGACCTGACCTTAGCGAAGATGCGTTTCCTTCCTGAGGTATTTACTCCTCCTTACCTGCGTTATATTAGTTTCTTGCATTAACTTAACTAGGAAAATTGATAAACCCAAGTGGCTTCTTTCTTTCTCCTTAATCCCAGGGTGGGGGCAGTGGAAGGCAATCCATAGTAAAATCAAAATGCATATATCCTGATTTTTTTTCACTTATATTGTGAGAAATTCCCCCATGTCATTAAATGTTGTTGGAAAATAGGATTGCATATGATATGTATTTTACATATATTTTGCAAATTATTACTATAATTTTTAAACCATTCCTCTATTGTTGCACATTTAGTTGGTTCACAGTTTTTACTCTTATCAATAATTGCTAGGAATTTTCTCACAGGTAAATCTTTCACCCTCTCACAGATTATTTACCATGAACTGCAAGTACCTCATTTCACCTTTTGAATTCTCCTCAGTGCTAAGAGCAGGAGTGGTTTCCCATATGGCATTTAATATAAACTCGTGAACTTCATTCATGGTCTAGATTAGCTTTCACTGGGGCCTATAAAACCTGTCTCTTAATATTCAGCTATATGAAATCACCAGATCATGCCATGTCCAATTAGCATCTGTCATGAGCTATCCACTCTATAAACAGGCATCTCATCTTCCGTTATACTCAACTCCTGAAATGCTATTAGCAGAAACCTTTAAGGCTCTAGAGAATCAAAACAAAAGTAATAATTTTTTCAAAAATGCTTTGCAATGAATCTATCATGCATATTTATTTATAGCTGCAGCAACAAAGACCCCTATCCAAGTGATGTCCTTTCAAGAGGAATTATTTAACAAATCCTAGGCAGTACCAAGTTCAAACTATCTCCCTGGTGTGCCTGGTGCTGATGGACACCATCGGATGCAAACCATAACATCAAGTCCAGATTTGATAGTCAGGTACAAACAGCACACGCATGCACACGCACACAGGCGCACACAAACACACACACACACACACGTGTGCACCCACACACTCACACTACATGTATGATGGTAACACCCCAATATGAGAATAAGCTATTGATAAGACAAGTAGACCATCAAGAGAGAGACCACCTACGTCCCCAAGCTACCTGACTACTGCCTTTGGGGGTGAAGTGGGGGATCTTCTGGAAATCACCTTTAAAGCCTTTAGTTCTACCATTACAATGAGGCAGGCTCAACCCACGTGGGACTTTACTATTTGCCCAGCCCTGGGCCCAGAGTTGCTCGAGGAACACAAGTTAACCAAGATTTAGATTGAATCTATTTACTTTTCATTTCTATGAGGATTTCTGGAGCTGTTGTCAGTCTCTGTTTCCCTCATTTTGATATGAGGGGAAAAGAGATATGGCTGAATTCAATCTAAAGGTATCCTGCTTGCTAAACAATCTAGAGGCGCCAGAGAGTTACCATTTATAATATTATTTTAATATTTTCTATATTCTGTGTATGTGCATATTCTGTGTATTTTCTATATTCTGTGTATGTGCATATTCTGTGTATGTATGTGTGGCTACTTTTAGGCTCTTATTATCTCTTTATCTTTGTATAAATTTGGAACTTTTACTTCTCATGAAAGTGTCTGGTTACAGTACTGCATAAAGCGTAAGGCAAAGGTTGTTTCCTGGTCTATTCTTAGCAGTTGATAAGATAACCTTTCAGGTCACCTTCCATCTGATGTGCAGACTGGCTTGGTGTATGCCCCAGAGATGACAATCGTCCCCTCTGCCTACTTCCCTGTGTTAGAGGAAGAGGCCATCCAATTACCATGTGATCCCTGCCCTGACTTGGCCTCAGCTGATTGAATGTCAGACCCGAAATGAGTCAATTAGATTTTTCTTCCTGGAAGAGTTGGAATTGGTGACTCAGACAGAACTGGCTAGCTGTTTGGGTCTCTCTTTCTTGTGTTTCCCTAATAGCTTCAGCACATTAGCCTTCTGGGTCATGTTTTCCTTTAATACACAACTAAAATGTTTGACTGCTGTGATGGAGCCAAATGCCATGTGTTTAACCAAATTTCATTTCCTTTTCTTCTTCTTCCTGGGCACACAGAGGACCACATTTCCCAGCCTGCCATGCCGTGAAGGTGGGGCTGTGGTGTAAGCCACCTCCACCCATGGTCCTTAAAACCATACAATTCCACAGTGTTCTCTTTCTCTTTGCAGTGATGGTAGAGGCCACGTGTTCAAGATGGTGTAGCTATAAGATGGAGGAGATACACGAATACAGAGGGCCGACTCATATGCATTGTTCTACACCATTTTATATAAAAAATTCAAGCGTCCACTCTTGTCTGCTCTTGGTGGGGCTTTAAAATAAGACATTGCTATTTTTCTTTATCATTTCTCTGGACTTGGTGAGAGTGGGTGAGAGTTCAGTGTTTACCATTCTGCCACCTTGAAACTGGTATACCCTCTAAAATGTGGAAACAAGAGGGATTTTTCTTTATTTTATTTTCTCCTTAATAGCAATTGTTCCTTCCTATAACCAGCCTAACGCCCCTTGCAAGAACAGGGTGTAGAGGCTGGCAATTTAGTTTCCCAAAGTTCACTTGTATCCATGCAGGTTTTCTACATATAAAAGTAATTGTTTTCTCCCTCTGGTTTCTCAAAAATTCTTTGACATTACAATAAAAAAAAAATCTACCAAATGACTCCACTGAAGACCCCACCTCCTGACTCAATGTTAAGTCTACATAATATCAATCACATATTCATATCAATCATGAACACCTGAGTTCAGGAGAATGGACAGTGTATGCATAACCCTGGGAGTTAATACCTACTCCCTTGAAGAGGGGGGCTCTCTGTACTGGAGTGGGCATCTCTGGTTGCCCCCTGATTCTCCAAGCCCCACTGGAAAGAAACTGCTTTGCTTTTCTGACTGCTTTTCTCACAGATATTTCAAACTTGGTAATCCTTGATTCTACACTTGCTGTTTTCATCTTGGAGAAATAGTTTGGGGGAAGACAGAAAAAACAATATTTGTCAAATACATCCCACCTGCCTGCTATTTTGTTCCACATACTTTATCTCATTTAATTTTCCCAACCACCTCGTGAAGTAGGAATTACTACCCCCATTTTATAAGTGGGAAATCTGAATCTTGGAGGTGAAATGACCTGTCCAAGGCTGGGTGGCTCAGTAAGGATTGAGGGCAGGATTCAAACCCAAGGACAACATCCATGTCGTGAGACTCACCCCACTGAGAAATGGATAGATATATTTCATTGAAAATATTGTGGAAGATATGTTCTCACAGAAATTACTATTCATTCAGCTCTTATAATGTACATATCTTATCCCTAACCACAGCATATCTTTCCTCACCTGCAAGAATAAAAAAGAATTTCCTCACGTTTTTAACAAATATTAAGTGATCGTTACTAAACAGAACAAAGTCATTTGTTTATGAGTCTGAATGATGGTTAAATGCTTATTAGAGATGGGGCTCTATTGTCTAGAAAAGTAACAATTATAAGGTATTTCAAAAACAAATATAAAAGTAAGATGTTCAAGATGTTGTTGAAAATTTGGGCAACACAAGAGAGTTTAAAAAAAATCTATAATTACATTATCCAGAGGGGGAAAAAACATTTAAAATATTTTGATGATTTTTAAAACTAGAATCATTTTGCATATTCTTTTGTACATGGTGCTTTTCACACACTGTCACAAATGTTGTTCTAACTCATCCAAGGATTTTTAAAATATGAATTCACTGTAATATATTTAATATTTTTAAATGAAAAATTTCAAGCTGAAAATTGCTACAATGTATATTCTGACTATTACCTTAGAACAGATTTCTAGAAGTGAGATCAGACGGATCAAGTGAAAGAATATATTTTTCAAGTAAAAATTTTAAGTTATTTTTTGAACAAGTAATACGTGTACATGGTTCAAAAATTAGAATGACCTGAAAAGCCCACACTGAGACATCTTGGTGCCTCCCCCGCCCCCTGTACCTTACTGCTCCTTGTCCCCTCTAGGTAACTTTTTTTGTTTTAAGTTTCTTGTTTTTCCTTCCAGTGGTTCTTTCTCAAATTCCTTCACTTTTGCAAAACGGGAGGATATTTTTACACACTGTTCCATGCCTTGCTCTTTTCCCCTCATTATATATCCTGGAGATCTCCCCATATCAATTTGTAGAACTATTTCTTGTTCCTTTTGTCCAATTGCATTATGTTCCTTGGTGTGGATGAACCACAGTTTATTCCACGAGGCCCCCTGAGTTGTTTTCTTATCTTCTGCTATGATAAACAAAGCTATAATGCATAGCCTGGAAATACGTTATTACATCATGTTAGGGACATCTGTAGTCTAGATTCCAAAAAGTTGGATGTAGGGTGGCCCCTAGGGTGGGCGGGCTCCAGGCAAATATTTCTCGCAGAAGCAATTTGATTTTAAAATGTTTTACAAAAAGCCTTGGGCCCACGTGAGTTATAAGGGTTTATCAATGAAAATTCAGTACAACGAGTAGAAAAGAGGTACTTACGCATTTGTTGATTGTCCAATAAATGCACACACAGATTCCATACAGTGTCCAGGCATCATCGTTTTGTATTCGTTACTGTCAAACGTGCCATTCCGGGCTAATTTCTCCCATTGTTAAGATAAAGGTAGCAAAACTGTTATTACCTGCAACCCTCTATCTCTGCAGAACTTATTTGTATGAAACGGTTTGGATTTTCTGGTCTCTGCCGTTCCCTAGTACCATTCAGTCAATTGCTGTTTACATCCTTCCTCGTGTTACTGCATCCTCCATCTTGCCCCCAGTGAATACTGGCTTCCAGTGACTTTCTCAAAGGTTGTCACTGTGGTTTGTTATGAGAACCACGAATGCTAGTCTTACCGGAAGTACATGGGAAAAATGGGGGGATAATTTGTTTTCTGACCATGTTAACGTTACCATTTGGAATTTCATGGTTTAAGCGTAGAACAACACACCCTCCAATCATGTCTTCTGTTGAACTTTCAGGGTGTGGCTACTGCATTTCTTGATGTGACTTCTTTTGGTGTTGATTGAACCCTGACAAAGATTCAAATGTTAGCCAGGCTCCTGAGATTTCTAGGTCCATTTGTGTACTTCCTTGTAAAATCCACTTTTAGCAAGAACCCTGCTCACTTTCACCAGAACCCTCCACCCTTGAACCTGATCACCCTCAATGTCTGATCACCTTCCTCACCCTTCATCTCCACCCTGCCTCTCCCCCCGCCCCCCGCCATCGCCCAGCAATGTCTGATCACCACGGCCTGTCTTAAACAAAGAGTCCTGTTAAGTCAGCTTAGCGAGAATCATCCTTATCCCCGATCTTCCCTCATAGTAATTTCCCATCCACTCACCCCCACCCTGACTCTTGGCTGCCATTCCCACTGGCCCACGCTGCATTCAGAGCGAGCCCATGTCTCTCCCCCACTGCAAAATTCTATCGCCGTGGTCCCTATACCTATCGTGATGGTCCCGAATGAAGTCCACCTTACTGTCTAACAAGTATCATTGAATTTTTTTTCTTGAACAACCAACCCCTGCCTACCACACACTGTCACCCAGGGGGAGGCTAGGCGAGGGCCCAGGAGCAGAGTGAGAATGGTCCCGTCCACACAATGAATGGCTGCTCCTTGTCCAGTACAATGTAAGACTGACCTGGGAGACCACAGGATCACCACGTCAACTGGAGGCAGGGAAAGCCATCAGCCAGTGGGAGGGCAGTGGAAAGAAGAGGAGAAAGGGGTGGCCACACCCAGAGTGCCGCCTGACAGGTGGCACAGGGCCTGCAGGAGGGTGCAGAGACCTTTCTGGGGGCCAGTGGTGAAGGGCACACGGGGGGAAGGACGCCTGCCACCACCCTGCCAGACTCGGAGGCTCTAGCCCAGAGCCAGTGCCACACTCAGAGTACTCACAGAAGAGATCCGAGGCTCGAATCCAAGGGTCAGCTGTGCACTGTCAGTGGCCCAGAGTTCTGAACTTGTCCTGGTCTGACGTGAGAATCACCCCAAATGAACATGTCACTACCATTCCGGCAACCCATTATCATTCTGGACAGTGGGAGTGATCAGCTCACCACCTTGTCTTCTTGGAACTGGGGCCCATCAGAGTCCTGGGACTGCCCCATTAGCAGGAGTCTGACTTGCTAGGGGCATCTGGTCGACCCCACCCAAGGAGCTCTCCTTGAAGGGGACAAACAGGAGCTGGGGCCATCAGCTTGACGGGTCCCAGGCATTGGACGGTGACTTACAAAAACTGTGAGGTCCTTGTTTCATGCCAATGGAGTCCACACAGGACCAGGTTCGGGTTGGGACACCCTGCCTGGAGGGCACTGCTGACCTTGGCTAGTCCCAGGTACCTGGGGGAGACTTAGAAATAAAATTTCAGTAATTCACTCTAAAAGTAAAGAGTGGGTGAACTTTTTGCGTATAAATAGGCCAGGTAGTAAATACTTTCGGCTTTGTAGGCTATACGGTCTCTTTCACAGCTACTCAATTCTGCTGCTGTAGAGGGGAAAGCAGCCAAAGACAATATGTAAACAAATGGGCAGAGCTGCATTCTAATAAAACTTGATTTACAAAAACAGGCAGTGAACAGGCATTAGCCTACTGACCACAGTTTCCCAACCACTGCATGTGACAGAGGGCCCCGGGCAGAGGCTTCACTTTCTGGGTCTAATGGTGGTAATGGTGGGACTACAGGACCAATGATAAGTGCATCTGTAAATCTGGTAGACATGGTCTGATTCCCCTCTACAGAGTTTTTATCGTGGCAAATTTATCATTTGCTACCAGCAATCTTGTCTGTTTCCCTACAGCCTTGCCAAGAAAATGTTTTACCCGATTTTGAATTTTTGCCAATTTGATAGGTGAGAAATGGTATCTCAGCGTGATTTTTTTTTTTTTTAGTTGAGCCATCCTGCCACCTGTTGGCAGCTCAGTGGCAACTCAGCTCGGGCAGGGCATCAAACTGCTGTTGCTCAGAGCTTGCACAAAAGTGCAAGCTCTTAACCAACTGAGCCACTTGGCTGGCCCCTCAGCATGTGATTTTAATTAGCATTTCTTTCAGTTTGTGTGAAACCGAGCATGGGTTTTGTTTGTTTGCTTGTTTGTTTTTTAATGAACCATCTGTCTTTGGCTATTTTACTATATTCGGTTGCCGGAAAAGTCATGACACATTTTTGCAACGGAAAACATAGAAAAAATACCTGATGACTTCTCCGACAACCCAATATTTTGTTGTTGGTCTTTCTCTTCCTGATTTATAGAAGTTCTTTACATATTAAGGCGATCAGCCCATAACACATCCTCTGCCATTGCTGGATGTAGTGGTCTAGAATTGTCAATTAGGTAAAAGTGGTTGATAGTGTTATTCAGATGTTTGAGATACCTAGTAATCACTTGGGTGGTGGTGTCCAGCAGGCATTTGGAGCTCCGGTGAGAGGTCTGGACTGGAGAAATGAATTTGAAAATAATCGGTATAAATGGCATTGAAAACAGTGAGATGGCTGAGGTCACCTAGGGACAAAAAGGAGGTAGAGATGATAAAAACTGGGCTGCAGTGCATTTCAAAATATAAAGACCGAGACGGAACACTCAGGAAGACAGAGAAGGGGCTTCTAGGGGTGTAGAAAAGAAAGCAAAAGGCAGATTTTGGCCAAGGGAAGAAAGCATTTTAAGGAGGAAGGAGGCTCTGTCAAATACTTTCAGAGACTGAATAAGATGAGAATTCTTATTGAGAATTAGTCACTGGGTTTGGCAACAGCGAGGCTGTTGGGTGACCTTGACAGGAATTCTTTCAGTTGAGTGGTGGGGCCAAAAGCCTGGTCTCCCAGAGAGAGAAGTGATTAGAGAAACACAGCAGGCTGCTGGACAGTTGAGGGTTACCTTGATGTCTGGAGGTTATAAATGTAAAGATCTGTCTGAGCAGTCATAGCACAGGCAGAGAGCTGTGTTTAACCGGAGCTGTCCAGGAAGTATGAAATAGGTGGCAGCGGAGGATGCATGGATTGATGGACCCAAGAATCTAAGCTGAAAAATGAAGAGAGTACTTACTCAACAGTGAAAAAATGGTAAATTAATGGATTGGAGGTCTAGGCATGGCCAAAGCCCAATTTATTATACTCATCAATACAACAGATATCCATAGATCACCCTAGTCTCTTCTGGGTGAATTCCACACAGGCTCCATGTACATCTAGTTTATCAAGAAGTTCAATAAGGCTGGGTAAATATTTCTTAGATTTTATTCTTATTTGAGTTTACAACAATTCAAAGATAGAAGATGCCCATTATAAATGGGTACAATAGACCGTAGATATAAGACAAGGAAGCCCAATTATTGAAAAGACTTAAAAATGTACTGCATTTGGCTATATCACGGATAGACTATGATGTGGAATTTTTGTTGTCTTCCAAAAGATTCATTACCCTAAGTTTCCACTTTATCATGTTCTAAGAAACTTTATTTTTTTAAGGGAAAAAAAATGGTTGGTGGACAAGAATGAGAAATATGTTTTAAAAAGTTATCTGTGTATAAATAAAGTGTCTGATAGATTAGTGAAAGGAAGAAGTTTGGAAAGCAGGAATTTATAGACTGTATAAAAATACTGTAAATTCACATTCTGTAAGACTGATAATAAATGGGGTTTTGTGGGTAAATAAAAGAAGTCGTTTTATCAGTTGCATACCGATGTAAAGGCTTTCAAAAAAACCAGTAAAGAATTTTAAAGGAATCTGTATCCCTTTTACAAGTCAATTCAGCTAACCAGTGACTGATTTTTCCATGTCTTTCTTTTTTTTCCTATTACATGCCTTTTAGACATTTTCTTGCTGTAACCAAGATTAGGTAGCAAAAGAGAAAGCAGACAACTCATCAGTTATCCTACTTATTTATCAGCATCTATGAAAAATGACTAGATCTGGGAAGGGTGGTGGCAATTAAATGTTCTAGGAAATAAGGCATTGTTATTTATTCTAACGTTTTCATTTACCTGTGTTTTCCTTGGTCTTAGGAACATGAATAATTTAGAGTTGGCTGTACTAACTATTAAGATATATCAAATGGAGGTTTCCCTGTCTGAAATCTAAAGGATGTACAATAGCCGTACTCTGTTCGACTTTAGCAGATACTATTTCTCCAGTTGATTTCCCCTCAGATAAGTAGTTGGGTGCCTCTGATACATTTGGAGGGTCACAGAAAGAGCACTGGCTTAGGAATCAGAAACCTGGAATTTAGTCACAATTTGGTCACTGTGCAACCTTAAAAATGTAACTTCTCTAGTTTCAGTTTCTTCTGTTGTAAAATAGAGATAGAAATATCTACCCAATCTATTTCACAGGTACTGTTGTGAGAACTAAATAATAGAGTATATTTGAATGTGCATTAGATTATCTAATGCACTAGAATAAAGTTATTGATAAACGCTTTAACAACGTGGTTTGCTGTGCACTATTTTATGATAAAAAATCAAAATAGAAATCATTGGGAAATATAAATGCTTATGAATCACACAGCCCAAATGTAAACAAGTAATTTATAAATGCTTTACAATAAAATCAAATAAATTATTTATGGATATTTTTAAATAAAATATCTGTGCAGATAAATATTCATCAACTTAACCATTCTTTCTCTTATAAGAATGTTCACTATGTGATATTATAACTCTCCAAAGGAGAAATTCTATAATTAGTTCAGCTCTCTGCCTTAGAAGCTTCATTATAAGGCAGAAGAATGGAATAATTAAAGTTTTAAAATAAGCAAAAATATATAACTCTAAACCACAGTCCCCTTATTTTAAAGAGCTTAATAGGAACACTTCCCCTAATATATTTATAAACAACCTACTGTTTATATAACGTTAACACTAACTCACAACTTAAACCATGATGATCGAAGTTAATATGCATTTTTACTTCTCCTATCAGTTAAATTATTAAATATCTGATAGTCTTAAGAGACTTTATTGAATTTTTTAAAAAATGAATTCTATGTAATATAAAAATGCTTACATATTGAATATCTAAGGTGTTGGTCAAGTGTCTGGAATACAGATCAGCGTTTTAGAAAAATATTTGAGAGACATAGCAGTGTATATGACAGAGTCCCATGTAGAAATAAGCCTATGCAAACAGGTGACATATACAGGCATGAACAATCATTAAAGTAACCCACCAATTTCTCTTTTAAAATGGTAAACCTAAAAATTTCAATAGACTTCCTCAGAAGAGCACAGGAATCGCTCATTCTAAATCTTATAATATCTTGATTATACTGAATGGGACAGTATTTTTTAGTAAGAAGAAATGATCAATTATAATGTAGGTAAGAAATACTAAATTCTGGGTATTAGGAAAATTTTTGGGTCAAATGACAAAAGCATATCAATAAAATGTGTTTAAGAATAACTATATAATATTAATATTCTAATAGCACGGTTGTCTTTGCTATCAGTTCTCCATCAGAAATCTCTCTCTCTCTCTCTCTCACACACACACACACACACACACACACACACAAATCTCATACCACATTATCTCTACAAATGCAGCTCAGCTTATCTTCTGTTTTTGACTATCAAGTCTTTTTAAAAATCAACATTCTTTCAACAAATCAAAGATCAAAAATGATGCACTGCTTTCATTAAAGATCTCTCAAGGTCATTCTGTGTTAAAAGGCAGCCTGCCAGAAACTTGCAGAATTGAAATTACATTGGCATTGGCACAGGGAAATTCATAGAAGCAGGTAAAAGTGAATGTATCTTAGGCTCAGCAAAATATATTTAGGTCAGGTTAGGAGCAAGTAATGGGCAAATTTACCCTCAGCTAGCAGAGAGGTAGGTATAATTAAAATCATTAAACGTTTTCTTGGGCCCCTTTCATTGTATGATATGCTTTGCAGTACAACACACCTGTGAGACAAGAAAGGTTAACCTAGAATCCTGTTTCTTTAACCTGCAATTATAAGTTAAACAATAATAAAGTCCATTTCTGCTATGTCTGTGGTTTTAAAATTATTCATTGTAAACATCCTATATTCTTTCCCGTTTAATTTCAGAGCTTGAGCTTGTATCTAGGTCTATGTTAAATTATCATTTATTCTACGAAAAGCAGCACAAATACTGTTCACTCTGGTTTGAACACAAAGTCCTTTAAAAAATGTTAAGGCCATTTAATTGAGTCAGGGCCAACTGAAGATTACCCTGGCAGAAGTCAAACTACTGATTTAAGATTTTTGAAAAGGAGCCATAAGTGGCTGTCTTGTGTTTTCCTCCTTGGTGACTTAAGAGCAGTTTGTAGGAATTATTAGTCTCCAACATCTCCGTCTCGATCTCCAATGAGCCAAAGAAAATGAAAACTTAAGGCTAACAACGCCGTCCCGAGCAGATCACCCAATGCCGTTAGGTAGGGGATGGAGAAGCTATCCGGGTCCTTCCCTTTCCTCCAGAAGTGATGGACCATCCAGTCAGCGATCCACAGTAAGGTGAACACCTAGAAGAAAACACCAGAGATTACTCCTGTCACCTGGACACGGGACACTCCCAGCCTGGTAAACAGGACCAAAAGCTTAAACCAGTGCTTTCTGAAAGTTAACAGCACGTGTCTAAGTCAAGAAAGATTTAATTAACAGAAAGATTTTCTTTTCACACACAAAAATTCCATTTATCTCTGCAATAAAATTTTCTTCAATGTTTCAACATGTATCTTCTCATTCTCTTCTAGCCTCCCAATAACCACAATTATCCTTATATTTAATAGCACTGTACAATTTCTAAACCACTGTTATGTTTCAACTTCTTTCTATATGATAAACCTGTGAAGATGGAAGAAGATATATGAAGAAGGAAACAAAAATTAAAATTAGGAATCATTTAACATTCTCTTATTGCAGGTATATCAAATGACATAAAGGTGGAGAACTGACCATTCATTTACTAATTATAAGGCCACTGGTGACTTGACAAGGACAATTTCAGCGCAATAGTAAGAACAATAAACAGAAGGTAAGTGCATTGAGGAATGACTTGTCAATACAGGTACAGATATAGATACAGATATATAAATATAGATATAGATATAGACATAGACTTAGAGATATATAGATATAGGTATAGACATAGAAAGAGTCAACATATTTTAAAGGGCTATTCAAATACTAACGTGATATGTGTAAGTATTTTCTAGGATATCAGGACTATGAAGATCTTTGTGATGCTTTGAATTTGGGGATCAGATAAATTTTTTTTCTTTGACCCATGTAGAGTAGGAGGATTCTCTATCAAACTCTAGAAGTACTAAAGGGATTTGGGATTAGAGAGGTTCTGGTTCACTGGTTTGGGACAAGTTGGCAAGTACAGTATAGTTGAGAGTGGTGGAAGAGCACTTCTCTACCACGTACCATGCTGACTTTGAGATAATTAATAAGAGCCTTGGTGTAGGGCGATGAACAGAAAGGTAAAAAGGCACCGCGATCTCAGGTTACACTAATAAAAGCATAATGCAGACCCAGAGAGGGAGTCAGCCTAGCGCATCCTGAATGGCTCAGGACACATCCAGGCCGTGCGTGAGGAACTTGTTCACCCGTGTGTCTTTAGGTTCTAGCAAAGGGCATTAGCTTACAAAGTAGACACTTGACTTCTGACTGAATGCATGAAAATCAGCTGGAGACAATGTCCTATGAGAATAAGAACTGTTTGTCCTGGGCAGGGTGGGTGGGAGATGTAAACTTAACAAGGTTATTGTATCAAGAGACAAGAGTTGCTAACACATCGTTTCAAAGGGTAGAGTTTTAGGCTAAAGGATAAAAGTTACCAAAAGACAGAGCTTAAAAAAAAACACACACCAATTTGGACTGTCTACAAATGGAACAAATTATGTGGTAAACTCTGTATTACTGGAGTAAATGGAGATTCAATCAAGAAATTGGCTGAGATTGAGTAACGTGTGCAAAAGAAAACAATAGTTTTAAAGAGAATGAGGCTTTAAGGTTGGCAAAAAATATACACAAATGAATATTATATATGTATTATAATATTGCATATCTGTATAAATAAATTAATATCATATATAATATATCATATACCTGATACACCTAATTTACTAATTCCTTGGATAACATCTGCATTGAATGGGAGATTTGTCTAGAGCAGAAGTTGGCAAACTATTCAACTGGCTGCCTGTTTTTATAAATAAAATTTTTTGGAACACAGTGCTACCAATAGTTTACTTACTGTATATTTCATATACTATTTAATCCTCAGATCATTCTCATAAAATAGGTGCTATTATTATCACTAATGTTTATTTGGAGAAACTGAGTCAGATAAGTGAAGTAACCTGCTCTGGCTCTATGATGATGTAACTATGTAGTTGTGACAGAAACCACAAGGTCCACAAAACCAGAGATATTTGCTATCTGGACTTTTACAGAGAAGGTGTGCTGACTCCTACTCAAAAGAAAATTCTTACTCATATAGAGAGAAATAAAATCGCATCCTTACCTCATAACCCCATATCAATTCTAGGTAAAGTCTCAAGTATAAGAAACAATACTTAGGGCCGGCCGAGTGGCACATTGGTTAAGAGCTGGCTTGGGACGCCAGCTCTGAGCAGCAGGGCCCTGGTTCAGATCCCACATGAGGGCCAGTGACGCTGCGCCCTCTGCAGCTAAGATGGTGAACAACAGTTCAACCTGGAGCTGGGCTGCTGTGAGTCGCCGGCAACAGTGTAGGCTGCAGCCCCTGCTGTAGTGGGCTGCCGTAAGCTACCGTGAGTGGCTGGCAGCCAGTGTGAGTTGCCAAGAGCTGCCATGAGCAGCCATCCAGTGGCTGGCGACCGATCTGCCTCATCAGGGAAGAGCGCAA
This sequence comes from Hipposideros armiger, assembly GCF_001890085.2. Taxonomy (NCBI): domain Eukaryota; kingdom Metazoa; phylum Chordata; class Mammalia; order Chiroptera; family Hipposideridae; genus Hipposideros; species Hipposideros armiger. Next base: position 227,030 of record NW_017731518.1, on the reverse strand, counting down.
TGATCACAATACCAACATGGGCCAGTGAAACGACGTCCTCCACAACTAGACAGAAGAACAAAAAGGACAGCAACTTGTCTGTTCCCCTTCCCTGATTCCCCAACACTGTTCCCCTCTCCCAATTCCCCAACAAAATCTAAAAAAAAAAGAAAAGAAACAGCACTGAAAAATACCATTAATTAAGTTAGAAATCATACAACAGGCCTGGAAAAAAATTTCTGCACTGCATATAACTGTCAAAAAATTGGTATTCAGAATATTTAGAATACACAGAGACCTCCTACAGTTAATAAGAAAAAGAACTAATCCAATAGAACAGAAAAGTAATCTAAAGCTCCAACAAACATATGAAAAAATGTTCAACTTCACTAAGAATATAGGAATGCAAATTACAACCACGTTAAACTCCATTGCATACCTTTCTGACTGGCAAAAATCAACTTTTAGACCACAATAATAGCAAAGATTGTTTTTGAAACAGTCTGTTGTGGGGCCATGCAGTGTTCAAAGTGGTTCATGTGTATGAAGTGAGTGAATTCTCAAAACATATCTATAATATGCTACGGATTATCACACCCTTTTGGGGCATATGTGGACACTTAAGGCGTATGCAGAGTATAAGAAACCTGCCCAAGATCACACAGCTCGTAGATGGAGTCAGGCACCAACTCACACAGTCTAACACTAAAGCCCAAGTTCAAATCCATCAGTACAGTGGGTTGTTTTGGTAAATAAGAACTCTACATGGGCAACAGGAGTGTGAACTGGCACAACCACTTCAGAGAGCAATTTGGCACTATCTATTAAAATTGAAGATATGCATCTCCTTAATTCAGCAATTCCACATTAAAAAACCCCAGTATTTTTTCCTTCTGCAACATGGATGGGTAAAAGGATAAAACTGTTCATGGGTCAAGGAGACTGGCCTGGAGTCTCTGCTGACCCCAGATCCTATGGGGCTGCCCAAGGACTGAGAGGACCAATAGCTTCGTGTGCTTGTGGAAGGTTGGCATACATGCACACCAAGAGAAATGTGCAAGAATGTTTGTTGCATCATTGCTGTAAAAGTAAAAAATTGGAAATAACCTAAAATGTCTGTTGACAGAAGAATGGCTAACTTACCTCTTAGGTGATACAACTGAACACTACACAGAAGCTAAAATGAATGAGAAAGAGCTACATGAATTGATACGAATATGTCTCAAAAGTATAAGGTTGAATGAAAAAAGCAGAAGACTATGTAAAGTATATGATTCTAATAAGGTTTATAAATATGAAAGGCCATCCATTATTTATAGACACACATCTGTAACTATGGCACAGCATGGCAATGATACCACTTCAGATGCTGATAACTGCTGGGGGGGGGGATGAAATGAGACCAGGAAGGGGCACACACGAGGCACCAACCACATAGAGGATGTATTTTTATTGATCACTTTGAAATAGTTGCTTCAATAATTTGTTAAGCGTTGATGAAGCTGGGTGGTCAATACATGGGTATCTTATTTCCTACAACTTCCTGTACATTTGAACTTCATAATAAAAAAATGGGGCAGTGGTAACTCACTGACCAGGGCGGCCCGAGCCACAACTTAGAATACCTACATGGAGGGATACCTGGGGAAGGAAGTCAGTATGCCCTGCAGACTCCATGAAAGGTTTGACCTATAAGTACCAGGTGGTACGAGGCTTATTTAAGAATTATTTCAATGTCTGTGTATGGACTAAGGAAATGTCTACATTCTCTCATCATGCTTGCAACTCTCCTCTCCAGGTAGGAAGATAAAGGGGTGTTTTCTGCGGAAACCAAATGGGGAAGACTCAGGACTCAAGGACATTAGGAACCATGAAGTATTGGCTGAGAATGAGGATGAACTGGAAGTCTGCATAGTTAATGGTGGGATTCCTTTAGACCCTTATGGTGTCCCGAGGACAGAGGCAGTAGCAGTAGAACCCCCCAAGAGAAGAAATTAGACATTCACATTTGGAGGACTCCCAGTGAAGTGGCCACCTGCCCCCTGCCCGCCCCATCCTCCAGTTGTAAAGAGCCCAGCCAATAGCCCTCTCCAACATCCAAGCTACTTAACCTCTCCATGCTTCAGTCTCTCCCTACAAAAGAGAAAATTATCTCATAGAGATGATGATGTGAGGATTAAATAGTGCAGAATACTTAGACCATAATAAATATTTGCTATAATTAAAAAAAACAAACAGGTCATATATGAAGAAACAAGAATCTGACTTTTCCAACAGCAACACTGGAAGACGAGGGAGCAATGGCCTCCAAATTCTGAGAGAAAGTATTGCCAGTCTGTAATTCTGTGCCCAATTTACCAACCAACTGTTGAAAGTAAACGAAAGGCATTTTAAGACACACATGCACTCAGAAAGTTTTCTCCATGTTCTCTTTCTTTGAAATGTTCTTGAAAATGGATTCATGCAAAGCTAGGGAGAGAACCAAGAAAGAGCAAGAACTGGGATCCAGGAGATACAAGAGCCAACCTGAGACAGCAGTGACGGAAGGCACCAGGAGCAGAGCTGTGCTGTGGGCTGGGAGCCAGTCACGCAGAGCAGGAAGATGAGTGCTCTGGAAATGAGGTCTCCAGGATAAAAGCAAACTGGCAAATTATCAGATACAATAGAGTTTGGGGGCAAAAACTAATTATAGCTATGTGATAATTGTGATGGAACGCTTGGGAAAAAAATAAGGATAGGTATATAGAGAATTATGCAAGTGATAGGGCAATTATTTCCAGAAACAATTTAAAACAAATAAAAAGAAAGGAAACATAATATACTACTTGGCTCTCTGATAAATGATATTTATAGTCATAGAATATAAATACTACTTACTTATTAAATAAAATTGAGCATTACAACATTAGAAGGATGAAAGTTGGGGAAATAAGTGTGGGGTAAGACAGTGAAATCCTCATCGACCATAACTACAAGTCCACAGACAACGTCTTGAATTGATAAAGCAAAATTAGCAACCCAAGTAAAATATGGAGATAAAAACCAGAAATAGCTAAACGAGCTCGGGAGGACTGTTAGTATCTAGTGTTTTATACACACACACACATACACACACACAAACAAATACATGGCTCCAAACAAATATATACACATTTTAAGAAAGGAAAACTGTATTAAAATTGTAATACTCAATATATAGATAACAAAAGATGAATACAAGTCTGCTTGACTGCTGCAATTACAAGAGGTGCTCAAAGTGGTTCCCATCAGCGTCCAGACACTTCTGATTACAGTGAACTACTGCTTGAGTAATGTTGACCAAAGTGTCCACTTGTATACATTTTTTTGGCACCCCTGGTGTGTGTGTGTGTGTGTGTGTGTATATGTATATATATATATATGTTTGTGTATATATATATGTGTGTGTGTATATATATATATATATATATATATATGGATGGGTTATGAAGTCATTTAATATGATTGGTCTTTTAAAAAAATGAAATAGAATAAAATAGAATATAATGGAAGGGAATAGAAAGTATTAGCACATCCAGCACACAGTAAGGGTATTTCATAAAATGGTTTGGCTATGAAATTACATATATTTATATATAAATAAAATACATAAATATGTGCTTTGTTTTCAATATAAACATATTTCTTACTGAGGGTTGTTGTGGTCAAAAACATCAAAAGCCACTGATCTAACATGTTTCTCTAACATGTTAGGTTCTAGGGATCTAACATGTAAATCACGGGGAGGAGAAAACCGTGTCTTCTTTCTATCTGATTCCTTTGTTTCTAACAAAACACTTACATGTGATAAGCCTGAAACAAGCATTTGTCGTTGAAGGGGCTCTACCCCGAAATAACTGTGTTATTGTCAACACAGTTTTAGTTCGATGCCCGACCCGAGCTGAGTTGCCACTGAGCTGCCAAAAGGTGGCAGAATGGCTCAGCTAAAAACATAAATAAATAAAAAAAATAAAATGAGATTACCATAACCTACCTCATGGGCTGGTTGCAGAAATTAAATGAGATAATGTATGTAGAGGAATAAGCAAATGTCTGCTATAGAGAAGTACTCAGTAAATTAGTGCCAACATCATTGTTTGTTGATTATTACACTGAGAATTTATGACCTTTACTTAAAAGGTTATTGGAACAGACATGACTTTTCACCATTCTGAGCCTTAGTTTGGGCTTCTTTCAAATGGATGCATTTATGTCTTCACAGTCTGCTCCAGCTCTAACGTACAAGAAATTTGCTGTCATAAACTATGTAGCGCTTGCTCTCCTAACCTTTGCATTTCTTTGCCCACCCATCCTACATTCTTATTCCAGCAATGGGATTTGTTTATGTTCCATTCCATGCAGTCTCTTTTTAAAGGTATTGTGATGACTTAAAGTTTAAGCAGATTTAGATTTATTAATATTTTTGTACATTAACAAAGAATATCAGTGTTTCCTTGGACACTGTTATAATGAATTATTAAAAACCACAATATGTATAAGATACTTGTGAATGCAACCTTTTTATTTCAAAACTAAATGATTTTTTAAAGAATGCATGCTTTTCACTAGGAAACCACACAAGATCAAATCAAGGGTAAACTGTGTTTTTACATCATCTGTTAGTTATTTATAAAATACGCATAACTGTTTTAGGTAAATATACCTTCTGAAAAGGCAATTTTGTAGCCTCGGCTAATTATGCACGTTCTAGATGTATTACTTGGAATTTGAATAGGCATATAAAGTACAAGAATATATATTTGCTTTAAACGATAGCGATTCTCTCAGCCAGCTCCTTCTCTGAGCTAGAATCAACATTCCCAAGGACTGGCAACCCCGCAGTGCTCCAATCACCAGTAACGGCCTTGTGTATTACATGAAGAAAAATGATTTCCTTGAGAGAAAAATGCTTAGAAATATGATACAAATAAACACCACGAAAAGCAAATTAGTATAGTTCTTCCTAACCCCTAAGTTACAAAGGCTGAATTCATTTCCCCTATAAAAATATGCTTCCTTAATCCAGTTTCCAGACTGGAAACATTACTCATTAAAATCTAGTATTTAAATGTCTGTTAAGAAGAATTTAGGATTATCCATCAACAGGGATTAAAGCGACTCCTGTTGTTCAGATAAAAACATCTTTAGTTTGATCTGAACTATTTTTGTAAGGTGGCAGGTGGGGGAAGGTGGGACATGAATGAACCTTACTTCCAGAAGGAGCCCATAATAGTCACCAAAATTCCCAAGGGGTCCACAGCACAAAAAAAGGTTAAGACCTTCTGTCCAAAGGAAACTCTTAAAATGCGTTCCAGGAGACATATACAATATTCACAGCCTTGCAAAATATTACAAACAATCTAAAAGTCCATTAAAAGAATGGATGAATAAATTATGGAATACTCATATAATCAAATATTATATTGTAGTAACATAGATGAACAGTTACACACGTGAACAAATCTCAGTACAATACTGAGCAAAAGAAGAAAGTCGCTTAAATACATATTCACTATGATGCTACTTTTATAAATTTCAAAACTATGCAAAACTAAAAAAACATATAATTTGGGTATTCAAATATATGCAGTAAAATCATAAGAAAATAGCCATACAATTCAGGATCAATAAAAATGCCACTTATGTGCTTCTTCCTTTGCTCTGGGAAGAGCAAGGGGCACATAGGTGGCTTTAAAAGGTATACGTACTGGTAGTATTCTATTTCTTAAGCTGACTGGAGAATGTACTGGTGTTCGTTGTATTATTCTTTATACCTTGTGCATGTCATTATTGTTTATCTATTCAATATTTAATATATGATTAAAATTTCAGGAATATTTTTTAAAAATCTTTCTTTTAATAGCACACCAAAATATTTGTGGTGGTAGTCTTTGAGTTGTGGATGATGGGTAATTTTACAATTATGAATATATGTTGCTTTAGGATAAGAAACAAAACTCAATAAACTAAAGAAAACTCCCATTAAACCATGACCCGAAACCCCTCCCTCATCTAAGCTCAGTAGTTTAAAGATCTTTTTCTTCACTGCACTAGATTGACACGTGGTCTCAAAAAGCTGATTTTAAAGGATAGCTTTGAAATCTATAGAAATTGAGTAATGGATACTGCTAGAAAATGGAACTACCTAAAAAACATTTTAATTACTTGTAAAACGAAAAGTCAGAAGTACAGTTTGGAACTTTCTTGACATAAGAAATATAACCCCCCTGAAAAGAAGACAACTCATTTTAATGGGAGGGAATGAAAGAAAAAGGGCAAAGAAATAACTGAGAGATGTGAAACCTAGAAAATAGATCTTTTCTTGATATAGAAGGCTCTAAAATCATTGGTTAGACACAGGATATGGAGAAAAGCAGAAAACAGAGTTGGATGCACAAAAGGAACATGCTTAATCTAATCTAATTAACATCTTAGGAACAAAGCAGCTATGAGAAGTGACAAGTGTGAAAGCCCAAACATAATGAACTTGGACTTCCATAAGGTTTGAGATATGGTATCACATAAGCATTCATAAATATAATTACTGCTGCTGTTGAAATGTTAGCACACTAAGAACTCTGTTAAGAGTAGAGAGTAAAAGGGGGTTGATTTGGCAGGAACACAGAAATACATCTATATTAGATTTGGTTATTTGGCACATCTATACGTCTGAAAATATAAATGCTCACATAAGTGAACTCAGACCTACATAAAGAAGAGAGTTTGCAATTAAAAAGGATGGTAAATGATTTTTTTGAGACTAAAATTAAACGAGAAACATGTTAAGACTCAAATGAAACAGAATAAAATGTAGAAATACACCCACATATATAGAGTAAATTGGTTTTGACAAAGAAACTAAGATCATTCAATGGGGGAAAGGATAGTTTTCCCAGTAAACGGTGCTGGAACAACTGGGTAGTCATATGGAAAACTATGAAGCTCAATCCATATTTCATGCCATCCACAAAAATTAACAACTGAATCAGAGATCCAAATAAAAGCTAAAACAAGACAAATTTTAAAAGAAAATATAGGAAAAACACCCCTCACAAGCTAGAAATAGGCAAAGGTTTCTTAGGACAAAAAAGCACTAACCATAATGAAAAACACTGATAAACTGAACTTCATTAAAATGGGAACTTCCGCTGTTAAAATATACGGTTAAGAAAATGAAAAGGCAATGAACAGACTGGGAGAAAATATTTCCAATACAAATATCTGACAAAGGACTTATATCCAGAATATATAAAGAACTCTTACAACTCAATAAGTCAACTGAACTTTTAAAAAATGAATGTAAAATTTGGACTCCACAAAAGAAAACATGAACGGCCAATAAATCCATGAAAAGATACTCAGTACCATTAGTCATCAAGTAAATGTAAATTATGATCACTCTGAGACACCACCTTTACAGCCACTGGAATTGCTAAAGGTAAAAAGATTGACAATACTAAGTGATGGTGAGGATGTGGAGCAACTGGAACTCTCACACTCATGGAAACACAGGACGATATAATCACTTTGCAAAACAGCTTGGCAGTTTCTTATAAATTTAAACATTCATTCTTCATAAGATCCTCCAGTTCTACTCCTGGGTATTTGCCCAAGAGAAATGAAAACATGTCTACACAAAGACTTGCACGTTAAGTGTTAACAGCAGCTTCATTCATCATAGCCCCAGACTGGACATCAAATTTTCAAACCAACATTTCATCAACAGGTGAATGGATAAACCAACTGTAGTATATTCATACAATAGCATACTAAGCAGCAAAAATGGAACGAATTACTAATACATGTAACAATATGGATAAATTTCATAAATATGCCAAGTAAAACAAGGAGACAACAAAGAGTCCATATTTAGATTCACTTAAATGAAATTCTAGAAACGGGAAACATAATTTATAGTGAGAGAGAACAGATCAGCGGAACCGACCGCAGAGGAGCATGAGGGGATTTTGGGGAGATAATGTAATATTTTATATGTTGACTGTGGTGGTTTTTATATGGGTGTACACATAAGTTAAAACTCATCAGGGCCGGCCGAGTGGCGCAATGGTTAAGAACTGGCTTGGGACACCAGAGGGCCCTGGTTCAGATCCCACATATGAAGGCCAGTGACACTGCCCTCTACAGCTAAGATGCTGAACAACAGCTCAACCTGGAGCTGGGCTGCTGTGAGTCACCGGCAACAGCGTAGGCTGCAGCCCCTCCTGCAGTGGGTTGCCATGGGCTACCGTACGTAGCCAGCAGCCAGCATGAGCGGCCAGCAGCCACAGTGATCGGCCATCCAGAAGCCGGTGACTGATCTGCCTTGCCCGGGAAGAGCGCAATGATGGTGCCAACTTGGGCCAGTGAAGCAACGTCCTCCACAAATTGAAGAACAAAACAACAGCAACTTGTCTGTTCCCCTTCCTCCAATTCCCCAGCACTGTTCCCATCCCCCCAATTCCCCAATAAAAAATCTTTAAAAAAAAAACACAAAAAAACAACTCATCAGGGCCGGCCGAGTGGCGCGATGGTTAAGAACTGGCTTGGGACGCCAGAGGGCCCCGGTTCGGATCCCACATATGAGAGCCAGTGACACTGCCCTCTACAGTTAAGATGCTGAACAACAGCTCAACCTGGAGCTGGGCTGCCGTGAGTCACCGGCGAAGGCTAGGCTGCAGCCCCTGCTGCAGTGGGTTGCCATGGGCTACCGTGTGTAGCCAGCAGCCAGCGTGAGCGGCCATCCAGAAGCCGGCGACTGATCTGCCTCTCCCGGGAAGAGCGCAATGATGGTGCCAACTTGAAGCAACATCCTCCACAACTAGTCTGAAGAACAAAATGACAGCAACTTGTCTGTTCCCCTTCCCCCAATTCCCCAGCACTGTTCCCATCCCCCCAATACCCCAATAAAAATCTTTAAAAAAACAAAAACAAAAAAACTCATCAAACTCTATGCTTTACATTTCTAGATGTAAATTTACATTTACATCCCCTTTTTGGAAAGGAAACTCCTAATATATATAATATATATATATATATATATATATATATAGACTCTGGTAGTTTTCTTCCCAGCAACAGCCTCCAGCAGGAGTCACCAAACGACAGCCTGTATGGCCCATCCACTAAGAATGGCTTTTACATCTTTAAATGGTTGGAAAAAAGTCAAAGGGAGAATAGTATTTTGTGACACATGAACCTTATATGAAATTCAATTTCCATGTCCAAAAGTAAAGCTTTGTGGGGACACAGCCACGCTCGCTTATTTATATACTGTGTGCGGCCGCTTTTGTACTGTCGTGGCAGAGTTGAATACTGGTGACAGAGACCATATGGCCTGCAAAGCCTAAAATGTTGACTGCCTGGCCCTTTACAGGAAACGTTTGTTGATCCCTGCCCTGGAGTATAGGGCTCTTCCTGGCAGCCTCCACTAACAAATAATGAAATTACCAGGTTAAGTTCTCAATTCTTTAACTTGTCCTGTGGTGGAAGAGGCAGAACAGAGGCTTTGGAGTCATATAAATCTAAGTTCAAATTTTATCTACCACTTAACGACTGTTACTTTGTGCAAATTTTTCAAGCCTTCAGTTTCTCCTATTTGTCATTGAAAGTAGGGAAGACTATACATATCTCAGAGGACTGCTAAAAGGATGAAATAATGTAAATAAAATATACATTGACTGGCAGTTAACAGACAGAATAAATATTAGTTCACATTCTCCTTCTAAATGAGGTATTCAAGAACAGTGGCTGGTCAGAGGGGGTTGGGGGGAGGCGAGAATGAGCCTGCAACTACCAGTTTTTGAACTAAAAGGCATAAGCTATTGTTCCCCACTTTGCCTCAGTTCTATTCTGGCAGAAGTCAGTTATCAAACCTCATTTACTTTTTTTTCTTTAGCTGTTAATGCCTATTATAAATGTAAGCATATATTGTGTGCTCTTTTTGTGTCTGGCTTCTTCTTGCTCAAGCTTATGTTTGTGAGATTCACAATATTGTGAAAATATTGTTGCATAAAGTTGAAGATCATTCACTATCCTTGCTGTACTCGTGTAGTATTTCATTATGAAACTTTACTTTCAAAAATAACTTTAAAGTTTAGCATTCTGTTTTAAGTGTCAAAGATGTTAAAATATCTACACTGCTTTAACACTTAAGTAGTTGTTTATAGAATACTTTATTTGTACTTGTTAAGCGTGTAATACTACTTTTAAAAAGGCATCATCTTCAAATTGTTTTATGTGTGTTTCACCTCTCCAATAGATCTGTTATCTCTTTAGATGTGAAACCTTGTGAGGTATTTGTCCTATTACCCATACAGAGTACACTCTTGAATCCAATTTAACAAGTATTTATTTAGACCTAACATAGAAAACACTGTGATAAGTTTTCTGGAGCATTTGGAGAAGAATAAGACATAGCTATAGCTTTCAATGAAATCAGAATCTAAATAAAGAAGAAATATAACCAAAATGCCTAAAATAATCCAAGAATAATACAAAGCTGAATATGTATTGTATAAATATTTACTGTACCAGGCTGATGCTGAGTCTACGATGACAGCTAAAACTTTGTCCTCGATCCTTTCGCTAAGTACTAGTGTGACCTGTCTGAAAGGAACATTATTCAACTACGACAACAAAAACCCCATAATCCCTGGATGAGCCTTCACTAGCAACATTCCTCTGCTATCCTCTGGGGGGTAAAAATGGAAGGAACCTTAGCAGAGCTGGAAAGGAACCGCATTCGAGAACCTACACTGAGGTTCTCCGGAGCACGGGCAGAAACAGATGGAAGCTGACAATTAGCCCAGGATTCTCAGAACACAGAGATGACACAAGCAGACAGCTTTCACCCAAGACGATCAAAATAATAACTACAGATAATGCAATCGTTGTGGACGTTCTTTTGGCCAACCCAAACCACTGCTAACACTTCATGGTATCACTGAATTAACATTACAGGTGAAATAAAACCATCTACACCCAAGCTAATAAAAAAGGCAGCCTGACGACCTAGGGAATCCCTGGGACTAATTTTCTTGGTCAGGCCTCAAAAATCTTAGGTTATGGTAGCTAAGTGTACTGCAGTCCCTTCTTATAATACTTCTAATTATTCTTGCTTCACAGTCATTTATTGTTTATTGTTCAGTGTTTCGAATTCTTTGACACAGCCACTGTCCCAGCAAATGTTTCAATAAATGAAATTTATTGAAAAATGTGAAAGTATGCTGATCGACCCCTTTTCAAGAAGAATCCACAACAGAAGTGAAGGCCTGGACAATGCTTATGGACATCCCACAGCGTTGAGTGAGTGAAGAACACAGGTGGGGACTGAGAATGTAAAAAGGTCCCACAATCTTAGGAAAAGACTGTTCTTTAGCCACGATTACAAGAAGCCACCAGAACTGGTTTTAAATTCATTCAATCAGTAAACAGCTTGTCCTATTGAACGTGTTTTAGACGCTGGCCAATCAATGACAGTCCTTGCTCCTGAAGTACCTACCAGTTAGGAGCAAATTCAGTCCAGTAAATACACCCCTGAGGACCAACCAAACAGTAGTCACATCCAAGTAATCATGACATCAACTGACTCAAGCTTTTGAACATCTGCCAATCCCTGAACTCCACGCTTCCCGAAAACCCAATATAAGATCAGTAGTTTGCTCTGCTTGGAGAGATTTTGCCTGATTCCAGCATAGCTCCCTTATAATAGCAATCAATTCAACTTTGCCTTTTTATTTCTGATACTGAATGATGGTCTCATCATCCTTTGACATTCTTTAAATGTCTTTTTAAATAAATGCAAAAATTTAGGGATTTTTTGCTTCTATAGATTTCCCTAGAATAGATGGCACAAAAATAACAATTTAGATTAGCTTTTTTACACAGAACTAACATGGATATTTAGCTTTAAAATGAAAAAGTAGTATGGCACCAAATATTTATTTTTTAAAATTGCTAAAAAATTTAAATTAGAATCATTCAGGTCAGTTATTTTGGGGGTGAATATTCTGGGGTCACAATCAGCTAAGATTTTATCCTGGTGAATTTCTTGAGTAATGGCTTTTATGCTTTTCAATTAGTGCTTTCACATAGCTATGGTATAAGGGTTTTCTTTTTGTAGATGTGAAAATTCCTCAAGTCATAGCTGCAATCTCAGCAGGGTTCAGAGCACAGGCAGTAATGTCCTAGCCAGAACACTAGAAAAAGACGGCTCAGCTTATCTGGTCCTATCTTTATCTTTATCAGGCTTGACAAGGCTGAAAAGAGCTCAATTTCTCGGGGCCTTGCTACCCAGGGAACCAGGATGCTGTGTCTCTAATGATGCAGGTAGTTATTTCATCTTCTGTATAGTCCTGGTCTGGAGCCCAGGCATACCTATCTAGAGAATTCATCATAAATATGGATTTAGGAAAGTGTCTTAATTTGAAGACCCTACAACCTAAGCTATAATAGCATAATCATACTACTGTATCACAAAAACAAGGCTAAAAATGAAGCTCAAAAATTCACCTGTTTTGACTTCCTACCTTAAGGTAACCATATTAATCAACTCCCAAAGTTAAAGTACCGTATTTGCCGGCGTATAAGACGACTGGGCATATAAGATGACCCCCTAACATTTCCACTCAAAATACAGAGTTTGTTATATACTCGCCGTATAAGACTACCCCCTCTTCCGCACACCTTCCACACACCAAATAAAAGGTAAAACAATATCAGATTTGATTTGGCCCACTGAAGTGCAAAGAAGCGTATTGTATTTCATGTCACCACATAACCGTTTTGGCGATGTTGAGCCACCATGTCTGCTACATGGTTTTCGAGTTCTGGCCAGTGTGGGGTGCCTCTTCTTAATGCACACTTACCCCTTGGCATACTCTTTAATGCTTTCTCATTTGATTTCCAGTCCCGAACCATCTTTTCTGTTACTCCATATTGTCTTGCAGCAGCACAATTATTATTTTCCTTAGCAAAGTTTATAACTTCCAGTTTAAAATTTGCATCATACTTCTTTCTTTTGGCTGGTGCCATGATAGGGATGATAGGGGTTTGACTGGTCGACATTTTCTATGCTGTACTGTACAATGGTGCAGTATTGTGGTTGGCTGTTGGCTGTATACAAAGCCTGATTTGATTGGTCCCTGCTCCCTGTTTGCCCGCCCTGTCACTATAGCAGTCTGGTCCACCCTTGCATCAGCATCTCCCTGGGACCTCACTAGTGCGCAAGTGCGAGCTCTTCAACATTCTAACAGGCACCATGATAGCGCAAAATCGCGAATCTTCAATGCATATGTAAAGAAATATACGGTAACCCGAATTTACCACACTCGCAAAATCGCATAACAGCCGAGCATACACCCAGCAGCGCTGCTGATGCCTGAACGGTATGTGGAATGAAGTGGGCGGGCATCGGGAGGCCACTATGGCACGGGGCAAGCACTATGGGCAGTCTATCTGAAGTGTACCTGGCGTATAAGACGACCCCCCACTTGGAGGCATATTTTTCAGGGCCAAAAAATCGTCTTATACGCCGGCAAATATGGTAGATATTTTTACAACTAGGAAAAAAATTCTAAGAACTGTAGATCTTCCCCTTAACTTTCCTTTTTCATTCTCTTCACACTTTTCTCTCAACCCAAGCAAAGAGACAGAAACCAAGTAAGAGACAGAAAGAGGCAGAATGAAGAACTCCTTACTTCCCCATTGGAATCAGTGGATTTAAATCCTGGGGAACAGGGAAAGAATGTGAGTGAGGTCAGGCAACCTGTCAAAATCCCCTAGTGGCTTAGCCCTTTCCTTGAGATGCCATCTGGGAATAGGATTTGAATAAGCATCGAGATAAAAAAGACGTAACCACACCATTTAATAAGGGCCTACTATGTGCCAGATACTTAAACATTATAGCTACTGTGAAAAGAGGAAACATTGTTCTCGTTTTATAGGCAAGAACAAGACGGCCCCAAGGAGCTGAGGAACTGGCCCAAGGCTAAGCCGATTAACTTGCTCAGCTATTGGGTGGTTATCCTGGGGTTCCACTTACGGCCATGTTGTCACCACATGGCTACATTCTCCCTTATTCAGAAGAACGACTTCAAGGCATGGAGTCGGGTACCAGAATCATGGTGAGGGTTCCTCATGCTACATCATAGGTAATGATCCCCTCAATGATACCCGAGGCGGCTCACTGCCCCGGTAATCCACAGCTATTGATAATGATGCTATCAAAATAATAGGACAATAATAGCACTTCACATGCATTAACTATCTCACTTCATCCTTGTAACAACCCACAAGGTAGGTCTATTCTTAGCCTCTTTTTTACAAATGAGAAAACACGGTCCCTGAGAGGTTATCTTGCCTAAGCCAGCACGGGCAGTGGGTGGTGGAAGCCAGAGCCGAGCCCTTCCATTCCACCCCAAGCTGCACCAGAGAAGTGCATTGATCGCCCAAGTTTGTTGGGAGCGGGGGAAATGTCGAAATCATCACTATTATAGAATAAAATAAACTCTTTATTCTGATCTTCAGGATCCTTCATGATCTTGCCACAAACAATCTGCAATTTTCAATCTTATTTTCCATCACTTCCTTTCATAAGCGTTATGCTCCAGAGAGTCTTAATATTTTCTGTATAGACCCTGAGTCTCCTCACGTATCCCCTTTTGCTGAAATGGCATTTTCTATGAAGTCCACAACACACAGTTTTATCCACTCTAAAACTTCCCTCCCCACACAGAAGAAAACTCTCCCACGATTGAGCTTCCATAGCTCTTCATCCTCCTCTCAGGACACTCAAGACATATTTACATCCTTAACTGGATTCCTACTTGACATCAGGAGCCATAGCTTCTGTGTTCAGTCTGTGGAATGAATGCCTTTCTGAGGCAAAATGGTTAGCTGGAAGAAACGTGAAGATCTAATGACACCAGTGAGAAGAGACAGCTTTCAGCCTACAGAAGTTGCCATCCTAAAAACTATGACCCTGACTCAGGGCAAAACAAAGAGTCAAACTTATTCTTGTAAAACAACGGTGTGTAGACTGGAGCCAGACTCCATCTTGCTTTGTGGATGTGCATATGTCACTTAACTTCTCTCCACACCAATTGCCTCATCTGTAACGGGAACTAAGAGAATAACTTACCTCACCGGGTTGTTGGGAGTACTCAGTGAGTTCACATATGTCAAGAGCCTAGAACAGTGCATGGTTCATATAAATGCTATATAAATATTTGCTATTATCTACCTATATATTTCTTTCTATCTATCTATCTATCTATCTATCTATCTATCTATCTATCTATCTATCTATCTAGAAAGTGGCTCAGACCACCAAACCTCAAGAAAGGAACAGTTAGAAATGAAAAACTTTCAGAAGGGACAACTTAGGTGATAAGGAGATAAACTGGGTTATATATGAGAACCAGTACTCTTTTCCTCTCAAAAGTCACAAATCAAGAGGAAACATAACTGAACACTATAAAATAACAAGTCAAATCATGGCAAAACAAGGTGATTATAGACTTTTAGGTAAAATACAGAAATATTAGAGCCACAGAGTATACCTGAGAACCTAAATGAGTCTGTTTTAGGCCCAACAAATTTAAAAATAGGGCATGTATACACTTAAAAACAGACTGATTCAAAATTAGCTCTTTAGACTTGGAATACATTTTTTTCAGGAAAACAACATTTTATGTATTGTCTGGGTTCTCTGGCTAACCATAAAAGCCAATTTAACTTAATATTACTTTAGTAGTAATTATAGATTTTTTTTTTTTAGCTGAGCCGCCCTGCCACCTGTTGGCAGCTCAGCAGCAGCTCAGGTCAGGCCAGGAATTGAACCGGCAACCCTGTTGCTCAGAGCTCGCACTCTTGAGCGAGCTCTTAACCAACTGAGCCATTCGGCTGGCCCGTAGTAATTATAGATTTTAATACTAATATATTTTTAGTTACCAGATTATTTTAATACTTACATATATATTACTAATTATGTACAACAATGCTTTGTAACAAATCGTATTTATTGTAAGAGTGGGAATTCACGAACTCATACATCGTGAATGCAGGAGGGGATCTGCATGATAGCTGGGGTCATATACTTCCTGGTTTGCCCAGGATCATAATGGTTTCTCCTTGTCACTCTAATTATTAACAGCTTCCTTTCACTCCCCAAAGTGTCCTGGTTTGGGTGAAAATTATATGGTTACCTTAGTGATAGTATCTTCACCCTTATATTACAAGTGAGGAAACTAAGTCACAGAGCAGGCTGTGATGTAGCCAAAATCATAAAGTTAGGAATTGACCAGAATGAGAACCCAGAAATACTTGTTCCTAGTCCAGGAGTTTTCCTATTACACTGCACGGACTCAGCAGGAGCAAGATGGCTGTCCTGGGCCACCAGCAGCACATATGAAATATGAAGTCTATGGGAGTAAGGCTCTCCTCATCCCAGAGGGACTTCATAGGGTCAGAAGCTGGCAGCTGAGAGTCCTAGGGGATCCTTGCTTGGGTACCTAAGCCTGGCTTATTTCCGTTTTCACTGTATCCACTGTGGCTCCTTGTCCACCGCCCCTACTGATCTGGGACAGATTTGGGGGGAAATAAGGAATTTAGTTTTGGACATACTAAGTTTGAGATATTTTTTCAACATGTAACTAGAGATAGCAATTTGGGAGTAAGCAATGAAAGGGTGGTATCATGTATCAGAAGAGTAAGAAAAGAGTTCTGCAGTAAAGAATAGGGGCCAAAAAGACAG
The DNA here is from genome assembly GCF_001890085.2 of Hipposideros armiger. Taxonomy (NCBI): domain Eukaryota; kingdom Metazoa; phylum Chordata; class Mammalia; order Chiroptera; family Hipposideridae; genus Hipposideros; species Hipposideros armiger. The sequence goes on along the minus strand of NW_017731518.1, from coordinate 210,280 downwards.
TGAGTGAGGAGGTTAAAAAAGGCCTCAGGGCATTGAATAACCTGCTCCAATAATAAGAGGAAGAAAAAAAATAATGCTGATGACAATAATGATGTTAAACTGCAGCTACTGCCATTATTGGAACCTTAATTATGTTCCAGGAACTCTACCAAGTACTTTATATTCATAAGCTTAGTCCTTTGAGGTAGGGAAGAAAGTAAAGCCAGAGAGGTTATGAAACTTTAAGGACACAAAATAAGGAGCAGAGCAGAAATGTAGACTCAGGTCTCACTCTGAAAAGCTCTGATCTTTCTACAATGTTCTGCACATTGGGAGCTTACGTTCCCTCTGCTTTTTTCATCCTTTGTATGTGCTGATAGATAGTCTGGCTTATGAATATTTTTCTTCTGTGGAAACACTTTTTTGTTTCCATAGTTAAAGTAATTACACTGAATCATGTGAATGCGACTTCAGAACTAAGATGTTGTTCTTTTTTCAATTTATTTTTCAATTACAGTTTTGTCTATGCTTCTTTTAGGAAGTATGTAGAACACATTACTGCCCCCAGCATGTTCTAGATGAGGAATGGAAGATGTTTGCTCTTAATTTGCATTGTTTGTGTTGTGGCCATGTTCATATTCTAAACCGTATGTTTCAAATAACCATGAATTATTATTTGCAAAACAGAAAAGCTTCTTAGGAAATTCATTAATCAACATTAGCCAATACCCTGTTTTATTACGCAGGGCATTCATTTGCTCGTTTAAAGTGGGCTTGGGGCTTGCTGAGAACAAATTTTCTTGAGAACACAAACCTATTGGGAAATATAAGATGGTGCAATTTTCACAAAAGTATAAAATCAATAACAAATATTGCCTAGTAATAAGAACTAAGGAGACTTTTGTTTTTAAAATTATATTACTAAGAAGCATTACTATTTTGTTAAGAGTAGTTTCATATTTATTGATATTAAGTTTATCATCAGCTATAATATATGAGAATACTCTGATCCTCCCCTCAAAAAAAATCTATTAAAGTATTTTTAAAGAATGATGCTAAACGAAATAAGTCAGACAGAAAAAGTCAAGAACCATATCACTTCACTCATATTCGGGATATAAAGCTGAAAGCAACAAACAAACAAAACAAACCAACAAAAACTCATAGACACAGACAATAGTCTAGTGGTTACCAGAGGGTAAGGGGGAGGGGGAGGCAGAAGAGGGAAAAGGGGATCAAATACATGGTGATAGAAGGAGAACTGACTCTGGGTGGTGAACACACAATGCGATATATAGATGATGTATTATAGAATTGTACACTTGAAACCTATATAATTTTATTAACCAATGTCACCACAGTAAATCTGATTAAAAAAAGGAAAAAGAGGGCCTGCCGTGTGGCTCAGTTGGTTAAGAGCTCACTCAAGAGTGTGAGCTCTGAGCAACAGCAGTTCGAGTCCCGGCCCGACCTGAGCTGTCAACAGGTGTCAGGATGGCTCAGCTAAAAAAAGAAAATAAAAGAAAAAAGGGGAAAAGAAAAAGAAAGAAAACCAGTCATAGGCACCATGTTTGATTCTGAAGCTACAGAAGAAGACTCTGTTGTCACGAGGAGGTAGGTCTTAGGTTCCTCTCTAGCTCTTTCATGCATTTAAGTCTAATCTCCCACAATTAAGAGACGATCCTAAAGGGCAAGGATAGTGTCTCCTATTTCTTTTGCACAGTGACTACAGAGTACTTGGAAGATTACATGTACTATGTATTTGATAAAATCCCGATTTTTACAATCCTCAACTTTACATATTGAGAATGTGTTGTCATCCCACCACTTAAAGGAAACTCTCCCACATAGAAAAAGAGATACAGCCAGGAGCAAATGTTTTCCACAACCAAACATTCCCCTCGAGTTTCTTGCAGAACTTGGTGCTGCTAGAATTTACTTGTAGAGTTCTTCATAATCTAATTTTCTATAGGAAACAATCAGTGCCTAAAATAGGGAACTCAAAATTTCATATTGAAATGGTTTGCATTGTTTACCAATTATATTAAACACTTTGTTGGAATTCAATTGGCATCTAGGGCTAGAGAAGTCTCATTTGTCTTTCCCCAGTTAGATATTTTATAGCAGAAAAAAATGCAAATATAACTCCATATGCACCTATCTTTTTGCCTCTTGGAGAGTATGTCATCCAAACTTTTTATGCTTTTTTTTTTATGCTTCGTCTTTTCACAGACGAAGGAATGATTTCTAATACAAAAGGAAGCTAGTAGAGGCCTTAAATTAATTAGGGAAATGAACCACAATATGCTGCTGTTCCTTCTTTGCTCATGAGATTGCCAGTCTGTGTATCTGACTGACAGTGACCTTTGTACCGTCTCAGGTTTATGATGCTGTCAAAGTACTACGTCCTTGAAAAAGACACTTGGGAATAAGGCAAACATGAATTAGAGACAGAAAACCCAGAAGAAGACATTCTCTTCTGTACATCTTAGAAGGAAACCCAACGAGGCCCATCACAAACTGGAATTCCATATTCTGCTTCTGAATTCACAGGTTAGCAGGCTTTCAGCAGTCAGTGGCACATCTGAATAAGTACGATGCAAAGGCAGTGGAAGTGACTGCTTAGAGAGAAAGACCCCAGCTGTCTCTAAGTTTGCACAAGAAAGTACACTCTGGTTCTAGCAAATCAAAGTTGTGGGTTCAATGGGCAATTTGATATAAATGAAAAATTATACTCTAAGGCCAACAACTGTACCCTTACCCACAGCTAGCAGTCTTATTAATGCTGACTGATGGTACAACAGGTATAATGGGTAATACAGGATGGTTAGCTTGGTGCCAAACCATCCTTATTATTGAAAACAAAAAAACAAAAAAACCTCAACATGTCATGTGACTGATCAGGTACCAAATATGAATGCCTTCCACATATTACTCTGGCCTTCACATAGTCCAACTACTCTGACTGCCCTTGGGCACCGGGCAAGAACATGAGTAAGAGTATACAGTCCATCATCTGCTGCCTGTGGTTCCATGGCCTTAACATCACATAACAAAAACACATTTGTTGGATTCCTTCTAATTGCAAGACACAAAATAAATACCTAAACAATGTAATTTGTGACACGTACATAGATTTTTTTTAAGTTAAAAAATAGTTTCAAAAACTGGAGTCTTTGTGCAAATAAGACACGGACTCTACCATTCCAAGTCCCAAACAATTTCAAACTCTAGTCGACTCTGCTTTTCACTTGACCTAAGAATCAGTCAGCTACAGGATGAAAATTGGAAAGCTCGAATGCTCTGAAAAACTCCCATATTAACATCTGAAATAAAACCTTAATTTTAAAAGCTCCTTTTATAGAAAAACTCAAACATACACAAAAGTAGACAGAATAGTACAAATTAGCCCCACGCCACTCACATGTACCATCACTCAGCTACATCAGTTATCAACTCATGACCTGTTTGGCTTTATCTATACCCCTACCTTGTACTTTCCCTAGATATCATTTCATCTCCAAATGCTTCAGTAAATCCTTACAATTTTGACTGAACATTAATAGAATTTGTGAGATGTCATGTTTTATTTATCACTGCCTTTTATTTTAAATACCTGTCAGTGAAAGAGAGGAAACTGCTGTTTACTGAAAGCCAGCAGAAGGAAATTCACATTTTTCTGTTTTTCCGGAAAGTCTGGGACCTAAATATAGTTGTAAACTTTTCTCCTCCTTCCACTGAAGGAGCAGACAGAGCTGGAAGGATATTGTCATTCACTTTAACACACATCAACTGAGCACTAGGGGTGGGGGTAGGTGCTAGAGATACAAAAATCAGTAGAACAAAGACCTTTTCTCTAGGATGGGTGAGACAGACACATAAACAGATAATGTCAATATATGTGGAAAAGCTAGGATAATGGTATTCACAGGATACTATGGGAACAGACAATAAGGGCATCAGACCAAATCAGGTATTTAAGGAAGGCTTCCAGGAAGAGATGACATCTGGGTAAATATGAAAGTACTGCAAATGATTGTTACGATGTCATTATAACAAATCCAACATCAAGTTTCCTTCAAACAGATTTCCTTCATTTAGTTGGTTGGGAAACTAGGGGGTAAAGGGGAAGATTCTTCAAAGAAATTAGTCTGGGAAGAGAATGAAATACTAGTAATTCAAAAAACAACCACTAACGATATCATGGCTTGTGGGGAATACCAAAGGGAAAAAGTCTTGATCTCTAACCTCAAGGAGGAAGGTCTAGGTGGACAGAAATTAAACATGCATTAGAAATCCTTACTATCAGGTATTCAGTCAAAACATAGAGTTTCCAGTATTCAACCTTCACTGGTCAGAATTTAGGTCAGAGATTTTAAAAAGACATACAGGTATACCGTGAGTATAGGTTGAAATCTAATATTTTTATAAATTCAGAAAAATTACTTATATCCTTCACTGACTTAAGTGAAATGACGCATGACAGTATGTTGGCACAGAACCATAAACATAAGTGTCAAATCCATCCATGAGGCAAAAAAGTAGAGTTACAAATAGGCACATTTTCTAAAATGGCAAGTTTATCAACAGACTATAAAGAATGGTCTCTGAATATTTCCCATTGGGGTCAAGGAATGCATCTTTTTCATAATACATACACAATGCTTAGAACATAAATGATAATAAATGACCATGTCATATATAGCAACAGAGGTAGTCAGCAGTAAAACAGCATGTGAAATAACTTCGTCCCTGCTGAAGAGTAGAAAAATATTAACTCCCAGGTAGAGTTAGTTGCTTTTTCTTCCAAGCTCTGACAGCAAATTACATGTAGCTATCCCCAGCGATATTATATTATATATTATATTATATTAATTATATATTATATTATATTAATTTGTTCATGTAGTATAGTCTTCCCCCCAGATTGAGTCTGTAAGTATAGGGTCTGAATGCATTCATCCTGGGATTTAAAACCCATCCCTGGATCTACTGGAATGAAGGCTTATTGAATGAATAAATGATTTACAGATAATTTTTAATGAAATCGCAGCCACTATAAAGCATTATAGAAAAGTTAAAATGTTAATTAAATCATAAGGGTTTTAGTTATTTTTAAGAATAGGTTCTAAACCCCTTGCCTGGCATTTAAAACCTTTCTACATGGTCCCTAATCTACCTTTTTAACCTTATCTCATGGACTCCCTTCTCTTAGATCCAGTGTATGAATTACTTTCTCGTTCTCTCATAAGCTCTGTGCTTTCTCAGCTCTATGCTTTTATTCTGTAATCTCTAAAGTCTTAGACTATGTAGCCCTTTCAGTATAAAATATTTGAGCATACTTAACATTATGCTAATATACTGTTTTTTACAAAGTAATCATAAAAATAGAAAACAGACATTTTAAACAAATGAGGTAAAATATATAAATAGAAGTTTCAATCTTTTCTTTCTATACACAATGCATTTTTTTTGCATGTACTTCGCTTTGAGAACTACTGATTTACATCAAAAGGACAAATCTCATAGAGTGTGGAAATTAACTAAATCAAAACACGTAAAGCACTTAACAGCACTGGTCATGCAGAAAACACTGTAAATGTCAGTTAATTTTATTAACATTTTCATCAATGCAATTTCTTTCATCAATGCAGTTTCTTTCACCGGGAATAATATTCCCAAACCTATCCTCTAGCCTCACTGCTATATGTGAAACTCCTTGAAGGCCAAATACAAATGTTATCTATTCAAAGAATTATTTGAATGCATCTCTTAAAGAGTTAGAATTTCTCAATGTAGGAGGTACTAAATCCTACAGAGCTTAGCAGGAAGTCATGCCCTAAGAAGCCAAAATAGGGCTGGCCGAGTGGCGTGTTGGTTAAGAGCTGGCTTGGGACACCAGAGAGCCCCGGTTCGGATCCCACATATGAGAGCCAGTGACACTGCCCTCTACAGCTAAGATGCTGAACAACAGCTCCACCTGGAGCTGGGCTGCCGTGAGTCGCCGGCAACTGCGTAGGCTGCAGCCCCTGTTGCAGTGGGTTGCCATGGGCTACCGTATGTAGCCAGCAGCCGCTGTGAGCGGCCATCCAGAAGCCGGCGACCGATCTGCCTTGCCTGGGAAGAGCGCAATGATGGTGCCAACTTGGGCCAGTGAAGCAATGTCCTCCACAACTAGACTGAAGAACAAAAGGATAGCACTTGTCTGTTCCCCTTCCCCCAATTCCCCAGCGCTGTTCCCACCCCCCAATTCCCCAATAAAAATCTTAAAAAAAAAAAGCCAAAATAAAGCTGGAAAGAATTAGAAAAAATTAAAGATGGGTTTATGAAAAATGATGCAAATGAAAAAATGTGATTATTAACCCCAAGAAAAATAAAAACACACAAAAAGCAAATATAATCATAGTCTATTATCTGGCTTTATAGTAAACAACGTTTAGATAGGCCTAATAATAGAAACACTGACTACTAATTTAACAGAAACTTATATACGGAAAAGATGGGGCATTAGAACAGCCTCCAAATCCTCAACTTTTATCAGCAAAAATCTAAATAAAGGACAGTAATCATAAACTAGAAATTTAGGCATATTACTTTAAAACTTATAGATAAAAACCTCAGAAGAAATAACTTAAATACTTCAAAGTAACTGTCTCTGAGAAATGTTTGAAAGGTAAGACCCTTTAGTATTATTTAATTTAAAAATTTTGTACATGTATTATATATTGATCATGCATTTTAAAAATAAAGGCAATTGTCTTAAATTTCAAAATTAATAGCCTTCCACATAAAGATGGCAAGTTGAGCATACGCATTCAACTCTGCTCTCCAAAAAACTCACTAACACAACAGAGAAAAGATCTAGAAAGGCACAGAAATCTCCCATAAAAAAATACAGAGGGCCAGCCGAGTGGCTCAGTTAGTTAAGAGCTTGCCCAATAGTGCGAGCTCTGAGCAACAGGGTCGCCAGTTCGATTCCCACATGGGCCAGTGAGCTGTGCCAGAGCTGAGCTGCCTATGAGCTGCCAACAGGTGGCAGGATGGCTCAGCTGGTGAGAGCACATGCTCCTAACAACAAGGCTGCCGGTTTGAATGATGTGCTATGCCTGTCTGCAACTAAAGACTGAACTCGGCACCTTGAACTGAGATGCCACCCGGGTGGCTCAGGAGATAGAGCGCGCGCTGTTAACAACGAGACTGCTGGTTCGACTCCTGCATGGGATGGTGGCTATGCCCACCCACAACTAATTGAACACAGCACCTTGAGCTGAGCAGCGTGACTGGACTTGGAGCTGAGCTTGCTGCACCCTCCACAACTAAGATTGAAGGACAGCAACTTGGCTGTTCCTCTTCCCCAATTCTCCAACACTGTTCCCCTCCCCAATGCCTCAATAAAAATCTTAAAAAAAGAGAGAAAGAAATAGAGACTAAGAAAGATAAGTAGTTTAATGCAAGAGTTCCAGGAACCAAATAATAAGATTACAGAAAGAAGGAAGAGAGTCAATCACCAAAGAAATAATTTTAAAATTTTTCCTAGAACTGAAGAACATGAATTTTTAGATAGAAAGAGTCAAATAATGTCCAACAAAACAGACAAAATGCACCCAAACCAGGGCACATCAACATGAAATTTAAGAACAATAGGGGAAAAGATATCTTGTAAGCTTCCAGGGAGTTAAAAGTAGTTTTGTACAATGAAATCAGCAGTGAGAATGTCATCTGTCATTCTTCTCAATGATAATAGAAGTTAAAAGGCAAGGAAGCAATGCCTTCAAAATTCTAAAGGAAACAGCATTCTGTGTCTAGTCAACATATCCATATTTTTTTAAAAAGCACTTTATATTTTACAACATGCAAAGGCTCAAAATATTTACTTCTATGTACTCTTTCTCAGGGATCTATCAGAAGATGTATTCATACAAAACATGAGAATGAAAAAGAGGAAGACATGGATTCCAGGAAACAGGAAATCCAAAGGTTCTATATTCATTGGATCATATTAAAACTGGTCCTGAGTTACTGGTTTTAAGAAGATCAAATCAATACAAAGGCACTCAGCTGATTTTTTAAGTGTTAAAATATTTCATGTGCCTTTAGATTTACATAGTTATACTTTTACATCAATCTGACCATAAAAGAGATTGCAAGAGGTTTTAACTCTTACCTGTAACACAGCAGCAAATAAGAATACTACTATGAAGATTACAGTTAGAGAAGTGTGACCACTTTTCATCAAATGAATAGTGTAGAGGAAAATCAAATGTCCAGGAATCACTAAAAGCAGTAGAACTTGAGCAGACTTATTATTTACTCCTGTAATAGAAAATGTAAAAGTTGTTCAAACAAAATCATACTTTGCTTAATAATAGGTCACAGTTATTAAAATTTGATAATTTATGGTAACTTTCTAGTTACCATACTGCATAGCATCACATAAAATTCCATTGCTAATAAATTTCAACGATTTACAATTACCATAGTTAAAATAAATTTCAATTATTTACAATTCACTTAGTTCTTTGAAATTCTCACTATATATCATATGTTAATTAAATAAAAGGTGGTTGATAAAAATTTACTATGAGAAACACTGGTCAGACTTTAACATCTATCACAAAAAAACAGATGAAGACAACAGAAAAAGTATCAAGTTCTTAAAGCACTGAAATGTTTTATTTTTACTTTTTCTCTACAGTTCTTTCTGATATGACAAGGTTGGGCATTTCTGATCCTCATTTGAAAATTAAAAATTACATTTGTTTTCATCAGGAAAAAAAATGGCAAGAATTGTGAGGTTTAGAATTGTTGTTTTAGTTTGTTGGTAATCACATGCCTGGTTGACCTAAACAATGCACTGCTCTTGGTAACTGAGGTTATCAAGCCTCTCATCCTGTTTGTTTGGGATCAAATGCCTACATTTAGAAAGGCCAAAAGATTAATATAGGAAAGACAGTACATCTGTCCCCCTAAATCACCTAGCAATGCTTTCTTGTGCCCATGAGGTTCCTCTTTCCTGACTCGTAAACAAGATATTCCAGAGAAAGGGACAAAAGAGAAAAAGTACACAAAGTTTCTCAGCAACTACAGAACTGATACAAATGACATTTTGCTCACTGCAATTTAATGAACAAAATCTATTCTATTTAAAATCTATTTAGTGCTCAGAGATAGAAAAGTTGTGCAACACTCACAAACAGAATATATTATTCAACAAATGTTGCCTGCCTATACTCACAGAGAGTAATAGTTCCTGAAATAAAATATGCAAAAATCCACAAGCACGTACCTGGACCAAAAAAAGTTCTACATGGGTAGTAACAACCTTTGGGTTCATCAGGCAGTTCTCCTGGAATACTATGCAAATGGAGGTATGTAGAAATCCTGCTAGCCTGGATGGCCACCAAATTACCACCAATACCTGAAAATAGGAAAAACAAAGTAGATCTCATATTTTAAACAACTTGCATAAATTCAACCAAATACAAGCTTCTCTATGTCACATCCTGGGCCAATAAAACAAAATAGAGTTCTTCTGAAATAATGATTTATTTAATGTTGAGGTAGATATTCAAAAGGCATAAAATCATGGTTATAAAAGACTTATTATTTTTCCAAATCTGAGTCACTGTCCGGTCCGAAACCCAACCAAAGTTAGTAATTTTTCAAAATTACTATCACAACAAAGATACAAAACTAGGCAACAAGATGTGTCATGTTTATTACCTTAAAGAGAGGGAAAATAAGCTAGATTTATTCAAATAGACAAGACTTTTGTCTATTTTTCTTCTTTTGTCTACTTTTCTTCTAGGTTACTAAAGAAATTGGTATCCAGCACTAAAAAAATACTCAAGAAAGTCATCTTTTAACCTACAAAAGGTTATCCTCTCATATATTCGGAGGAAGATGAGTTGATTCCAAGAGGTAAAATTAATTCCAAAGGGTGGTAAGCCCTCCCAAGGCGACACAGGACACACAAACTCTTTTTCCTTTGACAGAGTATGGGAGGAAGAGGGAGTGGCCATAAAAGCAAGTAGGAAAAACACAAATGAAATCTTCCAATTCTAAATGCTGAGCGTGGGCTAGCATAACCATTTAGAATCATACCTGGGGGTCTTAGACACAAGGGGAGCCCACATCCACTTGCCTGCTATTTCTGTAAGCCTCCACCGGGTGCTTGTGAGACAGAGGTAGGGCAGAAGACTTGAGTTAGCCAACCTTGGTGGCACACAGGCAAGGAGTCCCATTTATTTCCGAATCCCTCTCTCATATGAAGCAAAGGATGCTTGGGGTGGGGCAGAAAACACACTTGCTACCTGATCCCAGAGAGAGATCTGTTGCCACTACAGGAAAAGTGGAAGCAGACGCTGTCAGCTGCTGGAGGAATGGAGGAAAATCTTCCTGCTCAAGCCCAATGTGGCAGAGTTTCACTGCCAATAGGGGGAGGGGAAAGAGCATTGAGAAAGCCTCAGCTCTGAGGACCAAGTGCATCGGGACTGCCTCAGGTTGAGAGTAGTGCGAAAAAATCCCAAACGCCACCCTGTGCCTCACATCAAGTAACAAACATCTGCAGCCTACTGTGAGAAGAGGAGCAAGAGCACAGAGAGTTAAGCCTTCCACGATGAAGGCTTATAGAACTCCAGACTTCACACTAAGCGCAAGGTAGCAGGAGCTCATCAATAAAGAAATTTGAAGTCGGTGGTGCATGGACGGTAACTATAGTAATTACAGAAAACAAACCCAGCTCAACTACTGACTAGACTGACCCAATCTTCCACATTAATGACCTAACATAAGAAAAAGTCTGCTTATTTTTAGAAATAAATTGTTGCCAAACATCCTACAGTGCACAGGAAGCCCCACAACAGTAAGAAATGATGTGGCCCCAAATGTCAGTAGTGTCAAGATTGAGAAACCCTGTATTAAAGAAATTGGTGTATACCTCCACTACCTGAAAACTGAGAGAACATGCCTCTGAATAACCTGTGAATTAAAGAAGAAAGCATAATAGAAAGAAAATATTTGTAATTGAATGGAAATTAAATATTTCATACAAAAGCAGGCAGGATGCAGCTAAAGCAGCACTAAGAGGCGCACTTATAGTCTTAAATGCATCTATTAGAAAAGAAGAAAGGCCTCTTCAGCTAAGCATCCATGTCAAGAAGTTGGAAAAGACAGAAAAATAAAGACAAAGTAGAGGAAGGAAAATAATGAAAACAGAAGAAAGTAAATATTCTATATTCTACCAAATATTTAAACAACAAATAGTTATAATCTTACACATATTACTTGCAGTATAAAATAAGAGTAAGTATATCTGACTCATATAATGAGAGAGGCTAGAATAAGTCTGGGCTCAAAATCCAAAAATGGAAACCTGAAAAAAAATTATAGACCCATCTTATGAATAAAAATAAATGTAAAAAAAACACTAAACAAATTATTAACAAACAAAATCCAGTAAAATATTAAATGTATAATACATCACAACCAAACTGAATTTATCCTATGCAAGGCTGATTTAATATTTGAAAATAAATTAATGCAATTCACCACATTAACCAATGAATGGAGGTAAAAAAAATATCATTATACAAATATTAATAAATGCAGAAAAAAATGAAAAAACTCAACATTTTAAAATTCAACATTTTATCATTTATGATTAAAACCTTTAGAAAACCAGAGATTGAGGAGGACTTCTTTAACCTGATACACACACACAAATGAAACCTGAGATATGACAAAGGAGGTACTGCAGATCAAATAAGAGTGCTATAGACTTTTCAATAATAGTGTCATGATAATTGGCTATTAATATGCCAAATAAAAGCCCCATGAAATTGGACCCTTCTCTCATACTACACACAAAAATCAATTCCAGGTAGATTAAAGACAGTTTGTGAAAGGCAAAATTATTAAACTTTAGAAGATAATATAGAATGGGTGGATGGAAAGGATTGATTTTAAAAAATATAATAGAAAAACAGCAAACCATAAAGGAAAAGGTTGATAAATTTGTCTATAGTAAAATTTAAAATTCCTGTTCATCAACACTGTAGAGAAAGTGAAAAGACAAGCCACAGAGTGGAAAGAGATCTTTATAATACAAAGGACTGCTGTCCAGAATATATGAAGAACTCCCATAAAGCAATAGAAAAAAGGACAAAATAGATGCTTCACAAAAGAGGTTAGTCCAAATTGCTAGTAAACTTTATGAAAAGTTGCTTAACCTCATCGGTAGTCAGGGAAATGCAAATCAAAGCACAATAATTATCATTACACACCCACCTGGTTTACAAAAACTTTAGCCTGAACTGCAGGTAACGATGTGGAGCAACGAGAACTCTTACACAGCGCTAGCGAGAGTGTAAATGGTTACACTCCCTTGTGAAAACCCTTTGGCATCCCATAATAAATGTATTGATGTACATACCCTATAATCCAGCAATTTCATTCCTGGATAGCAACATTGTCCATAAAAGACCAACAAGAGAAAAGTGCAAATATCCCAAATTGTTATCAATAGGAGAATTGACAAATAAATCATGGTAAAGTAATACAATGGAATCGTCTACCATAATGAAAATGAATAACAATAGTTAAACATAACACAGCTGATGTACTAACATAATCTTGATCAAAAGAAAGATGTCACATAAAAATATGCACAACACACTTTCATTCACATAAAGTTCAAAAACTGGCAAATCAAAACCATAGTTTTAGGAACGCATATTTGCCCATAAAGATAATAAAACTTAAAAAAGAAAAAAAAAGCCAAAGGAATTATCTCTATAGTCAAGATAGTGGTTAACTTTTGGAAGCAAGGAAGACGTTTTGGTTGGGGAGGGGAAAGAGGCCTTCCAGGGCTTAAATGCTGGCTACTTGGTAGTTTGCCTCACAGATATTCTTTTAAACTACATACATTTTTATTTTGTATTTATCTCACATTATTAAAAATGGGGAAATAGCAAAACCTAGGGAAAATATATAAATAAACTATTTGAGATAATACCCACTATTTACTTACGAATCAGGTTACCAAAGTTCATACGTAACAGACAAGAATATTTTCAATGCATTTATAAGCCTTTCCATACCCATACATAGAAAAACATTTTAAATCTTTTTTTATATCCTCCAACATCAACAGCAACAACAGTAAACAAAATAAAATGTGATCTGAAAAATAATCAGCAAGGAACAGCATCTAAAGAAAATCTCTACAAATCAAAACAAACAGCTAAATGCCAGGTTGAAGTAGACAAGGCACACACAATTCCTATTATTTATACAGATTATGCCTCGAGGTGAGTGAGGGCACACTGCTCACTTCAGAGGCAGTTACCATATTATCTTTCATACGAGTGAATGGCAGTGCACTGGAGTGGAAAGATTACTGGTTTTATAGTCAGAAGATCTAATTTGAGGCTCAGCTCTACTTTCTAGCTTTGTTACCCTGGCCATGTTAGCTTAACCTCCTTAATTAAGCCTTTGTTACTTAATCTGCAAAATGGTAATTAAAAATACCTGCTCTAAATATTGTTTTATAATCCTTAAAATGTTACAGAGACAAACACAACCCAAATTATGGGTAAATTTGCTGATTCAATGAGCTTACGTAGATCACCCCATTTAAAATTATAGCCCTTTACCCTAACATTCCCAATTTCCCTGACGACACCCATCTTTTTCATAGCGTTTACCAGCTGCTAACATACCCTATTTTTTGCACATTTATTATGCTCACGGTTTGTTGTCTGTCTCCTCCCAACTAGAATGTAAATTAAACTTCATGAGGGCAGAAGTTTTTGTCTCGTTTGTTCACCATCTCTACAGAACCTAGAATAGTGCCTGTACATAATAGCAGCTCACTAAATATTGTGGAATGAATGAATCTGACAAATTTAACTCACTTAGGGGAAAAGCACACTGGAGAATACCTAATATTTTCAAAATAGAGCATTTCCCAAGACTTGGTTCTACGGTTTAAAAGTTGGAAGAAAGAGCTCTGAAAGGAGTATGAAGTCGTAAGAACTGGAAATTTTCGAAATCCATGTCGGACTTCATTTGCATCATACTTTACATACTGGAAAGGGGGATTTTTAGACAGGAAGAGTTAAGCAATTCCAGGATGTCTGAACCAGGTGCTGAGAGTCAAAATGTTTGAGGACACCAGGGAGAATCCTGCCCCCCCGGCCAGGACTGTCACCCACAGTTGATCCTAGTTGCCTGGATACAAAATAGATTTCCCCCAAAAACAACGGAGGTGAGACTCGTTGATAACAGGATTATCTGGTTGTTGCTAGATGATGAGTTCTTTGCTTGATAATTTAGGATGTGGTTTTCAGGACCCAGCAATAGGTAATTTACTATGGAGAAACCCAGCCGCAGCAAGGCTCCACATCTAAGCAGTTTAACTGGGGTCTTCATAAGTATTAGGCTCAGAAATATAGGTTGAGTGATGTTTTTCAAAGTCAGTCTTTATGACTTATATATTGCCTGATAGCTAATGAAGTTCTGGCATTCGCTGCATTCTAATAATTTGTTATTGTGGAAATAAGAATTGAACATTTTTCCACCACAGAAAAAAATTAAATTGAGAAACCGGAAAAGCATAAACCTCACCTGCTTGTTTTTTGGTTGGTTTTTTTAAAGATTTTATTGGGGACTTGGGGGAGGGGAACAGCGTTGGGGAATTGGGGAAGAGGAACAGACAAGTTGCTGTCCTTTTTGTTCTTCAGTCTAGTTGTGGAGGACGTCGCTTTACCGGCCCATGTTGGTATTATCATTGCGCTCTTCCCGGGTGAGGCAGTCACTCGCAGGCCATTGGACGGCCGCTCACAGTGGCTCACGGCAGCCCAGAAAAGCTCACGCCCACTGCTGGCCAGCCCCACTGCAGCCTATGCTGTCAGTAGCAACTCACGGCAGCCCAGCTCCAGGTCAAGCTGTTGTTCACCATCTTAGCTGTAGAGGGTGCAGCGTCACTGGCCCTCATGTGGAATCTGAACCGGGGCCCCGATGCTCAGAGCTGGCGTCCCAAGCCAACTTCTAACCAATGTGCCACTCGGTTGGCCCCTCACCTGCCTGTTTTTAAGCTGAGAGATTGATTTCTTGTGCCAATGCACCAAAAATAAAACAATTTTAAACATTATTTTTTTAAATTGAGGTACAATTGACATACACTCTATTAGTTTCAGGTGTACAACGTAATGATTTGATATCTGTATATATTGTAAAACATTATATTTTTAAAATAATTTATAATGGCTTGACCTTAAACAAACTAAATGTAGCCTCACGATTTCCTCACCACATCTCATTTAGTAAAGCAAAAGCTAAAGATAACTTAAAATGCAGTTTATCTTGGGCTGGCCGAGTNAGAACAGAGGAAGGGAAAAATAACATACAGTTACACAGTGGCAAGCCATACACTCCCCATGTCTCAGGGGAGCTTGGAGATTTTTTTTTTTTTTTTAGTTTCAAAGACCATTACCAATTGGTTAACCTCAGTCTCTTGATCTACAATTCAGCGGTTCTCAACCTTTCACAGAGGTCGCCTAAGACCATCAGAAAACACATATTTTCGACGGTCTTAGGAACCGAGACACCGCTCCTCTATCCGTCTCCAGGCCCACATGCAGACACGCCCACATACGAGTACCCGGCAACCCCTGTGAAAGGGTCGTTCGACCTGGGTCGCCATCCACAGGTTGAGAACCGCTGATCTACATAATGTAAAACATTGCCAGTCCGAATATCCCATGGGATCCTTTTGCCTGAGTCTTCCAGGAAAATGCAATCCACATTACAGAAAAATGAATTATATGTTATCACAGAGTGGAATTTATGGTCAAAATATCAGATTAAACGTTCTTACCACTACCTGGTAGTTAACATTAGGAAATTATTAAATCTTCATGAAGTCAATTCTTTAGTAAAATAAATGCAATATGCCTGAAACTCCAGGAGTTCCCATTAAATGGTATACTATAAAGTCCAAAAATAGTCATCCTTAGAAATACTTCAATATTTTAAGCCTAATTTTAAAAACGAATGTTGCATAAAACAAACTAGTTATATGTCAAAGAATAAAATTCTCTGCCAAAACACAAAGATCATGCTGTGATATAACATGAATCTCAGACACAACACAGTTTAAAGTATTTCTGTTACCCAGGTAATAAAACTTATTATAGAAAAATCAGAATAGAAAGAAAATAAAAATCAAGCATAGTTATATCATTCAGAATTATACTGTTAGCATGCTGGTATACAGCTTCCTAAACATTTTTAAACATGTATATTTTTAAAATTAAAAACAAATTAAATTTAATCAAACAAACATGTACAAAGTAAAAATACCACAAAACTTATTAAATAGTCCCTAATCCCACCTCCCAGATCCTGCTTTCCACTAGCATTCTTTTCATCTTCCTTAGCCGTTTCTTCTGGCATTTAATTCTGTAATTCTAAATAACACGTTTTTAGTACTATTTCTTGATTTTCAAATTTTTACCTAATGACTTCCACTATGGCAGGTGGACGATTTAGTTTGGATTATCCTTCCCTCCCCACTTTAGTCTCTTCAGAACTCCCTTCCCCTCTCCCCCCCCCCATTCTGCCAATCTGGTTATACTTTTTGGTGAAATATTTAGGGTGATTTTATTATAACAATGGGATCATTATTCACAAATGAGCCACAAAGTATGTTATTAGATTTCTTCACTGGTAGTTTTGGCTTTGTCTCATGTTTTTCTTAATTTTTCAGCTACTTATTACTAATTCAGCCTCAAATTTGGAACCAAGTTTCATGAAAGGCCTCTTAAGACATTTCAGGTAACTCATCAATTCCACTCCTGTTTTTCTTAAGAGTCATTCGTCCTCAAGCCCAGTGTCCTCTGCCCACCTGGACAGCTGCTCTCTAGGCCTGGTGCACAGCTGCCACCTGTAATCTCCCTGTGCTGGGTCTTGGTGTATGGACTATGAACCGAGTTCCAAAATTTCATAGGATCCTGTTGCCTGAATCTTCCAGGAGAGAGCCATCTACATTCCAGAGAAATGAACCACACGCTGTCACGGAATGGATTTCCTCATTCCCGTATCTATCAACTTTTATACGAAAGGGTATATGGGAAGTAAATTTTCTGAGATCCTGCAGGTCTGAAAACTTCTTGAATCTATCCTTACATTTGGTTGACACTGAGACCTATATTTTATGTTCAAAATGATTTTCCCTCTGAATTTTGAAGGCTTCACTTCTAGTGTTGGTATTTGACATCATTCTCTTTCCCAGTCTTTCATATGTAACTCTTTTTCTCTCTGGAGGATTCTGGGATTTATGACTATGTGCTTTGATTTGGGTCCCTCCTACGCCAATTCATGGTGCTGGGTCCTCAGTGGGCCATTTCAATCTGGAAGCCCATGTTCTCAGTTCTGGGGAATTTTCTTGCGTTATTTCTTTGCTAATTTCCTTTCCTAATTGTTTGCCTCCAGTCGTCCACCTCTTTGCTCTCTGTTCTACTTTCCCCGAGAGTTCCTCAACCCTATCCTCTAACTTCACTACCAAATTTCTTGTTTCTGCTATTTATATATTTTTAAATGCCTAAGAGCTCTTCCTGTTTTTCAAACCCTCCTTATTAAAGCATTCTGATCACAATGCTTTAATTTGTGAATGCCATCATTCCTCTTATTTCTCTGAGGACACTGGTGATCATTTTTTGAGGTTTTTCAACTATCCCTGGACTTGCTCTGAGAACTTTTTTTCTTTTTTAATATTTTTTGTCTGTCTTCCATGTTAGAAGACTTAATCAAATGTCTGGCGATCCGTCACAGTCTGCTCCTCCTTAAGGGGTACTGCAAAGCACCCTTGGAGCTCTCTGTGTACCTGGGCAGAGCTTAGCAGCAGGTGGGCCGCACTGAACAATGGCCAGGTAGGCATGCAGCTCTTTCGCTAAAAGACCCACAAGGGTCAATGTCTGCAGGCTTTAACATCGTCATGCTGATGACTTTCCTCAGAAAGACTTTATCCAGCAGTCTACGAGCAAAGAAAAGGAAGTGGGATAGGGTTTCCACTGTTCACCATGTAGACTTCCACTTAATTCTCCAATTTTTCACACAGTACTTAATCCATAGCCTCACTCGTGCAGGGGATTCTGAATCTAGGGCCTCTCTGATTTAGCCCCTCCAGAGTTAATGCTCCTCTTCTGCTAAGGTGGAAGGGGGCAGTCACCCGGGTGGGCAAGCTGGAGAAAGGCTTTGAGGATCTAATTGCTTATTACATAAACTCTCAACCAATCTTCTTCATTTCAGCTTTCAGAAGCAGGGCTTCTAATTCCTCCACCTTTCTGCGTTTCTGGGGCTCAGAGCAGCTTACTTCTTATGGGTGCCCCCTCGCTCTGCAAGCGCTTATATTTTAGCTTTTTATATTCTGATGGTTCAGTTAACAATCATCCATTTGTTGACTCTCACACCTGCTGACCCCTGTGCTCTCCTGTCTTTGTGGTTTCATCACTTTTCATTATTTTACTGTAAGTTTAGTAGTTTCAGGAAAGAAGGTAAACGTGTGTCGATCTACCATACTTAACAGGAAATTCACACTCATTTCTAGCTTACTCTTTTCACCAAATGTATAATGAACACCTTTCCATGCCAATTGAAATGTTACAATGTAATTTTTAATGGCTGACTGATACTCCATTTTGTGACTATGCCACACTTTATTTGATCAATACCTAACTGCTAGGCCTCTAAGGTGTTTTCTCTCTTTTTCATTCATTAAAAATTCCACTGTGGGATTGACCGGTTAGCAGTGCTCATAACACCAAGGTTGCTGGTTTGATCCCCACATGGGCCACTGAGCTGCGCCCTCCATAGCTAGATTGAAACAACTACTTGACTTGGAGCTGGTGGGTCCTGGAAAAACACACTGTTCCCCAATAAAAATCTTTAAAAAAAAATGCAGTTTATCTTAAAAATGTTTTAAAAATCCACTTCAGGGAGTTCTGAAAATTTTTCTAAAGGAAAATAAATTTCTTTAAAAGCGTGTTTGAAAGGGAAACAAAGTCACATTGAGTAGGTTGCATAATTAAGGCACTTAAATGCTGAGCTCTGTTCTCTGCGGCGTTGACTCTGGCTCGGACCACAGGGGTTTGAAAACGGCCTCAGACACTTTTGTGACTTCAGTGGTGTTTAACCTCTTGGAGCTTAGTTTTTCAATTTGAAAAATGAGGACAATTTATATCTAACTCACAAGAGGTAGAATTAAATAAAATAAGGCATACAGGAAAGACCGTTAACAGTCTCTGGACCTGGTAAAAGCTCAACAAATGTTGACAAACGATGATGATGAAACAATTTGTACAGATAATGTGATTCTGACTTGGTATTTTCTTAATTGTAAGTCAGGACACTTGCTGGAGAATTCATTAGTCAGAGAATGTGCAGGAACTGTGTTTCTTTCCAATTCACATATTTTGTTTAAAAAAAAAACCAGAAAGAATAAACCACTTGGTGTCCATATTTTAAATAATCATTTAATCTGCCTTCTGTTTACTCAATGAATTTTCCATTAGAAGTTAGTGATGCCTACTTTTAAAATCTGGATTTTCTAAATCTGAGCTCACTTTGTGAAGTAAACAACTGGAAGAGAACACTGAATAACTGGCATGTTTTGGTAATAAATTATCATCTGATAATAAAACATAAACAAGGCCAGTAACATACCTATAACTGGAAGTAAATTAACATTTCCTAGAAACTGAAGGAGGTTGAGAGCCTTTATACTATACAGGCACTTCACAAAGAGTTATTGATTAAACCACTAAGAACAGCTTATAATCATCCATGGAGTTCTCTTCATAGCCCCCAAAAGGAGAAGACTCGAATGTTAAGAATTACACTACTTAATGCAAAGCAAAAGATGGCATTCAGGTACATTTTTCAATGCCAGATATTTGCCATAGGAAAGCATAAATGGTAGTTTCCTTTTCATGTTCACATATTCCGGAGATTCTCTTGGGGGTAATGTTCTATTTGGTATTTTATTAGATATAGAATGCTTCAATGCAAATTCAGAAAGCATGAGCTATTAAACCCAAGATTATCTACACTATGTGTAACTTTCTTTGGATTGAATTTGAAACAAAAGACTATTAATGATTAGTTGTAGTTCTCTTCTAAATAACCACATTGGTAGAACTTTATAGAACACTTTTATCATTTCTTTGTTACCATGTCCAGGCTAGCACATGTGATTATCAATACAAATAAACCCTTACAAATGATCAACTTAACATTTTCCTCTTCCCTACATTTTCTGATCTGCCTCATTCAGCAATCTAGGAAACACAGACACAACTGGTGTTAAAACTGCATCAAACTGGGCCAGTTGAGTGGGTCAGTTGGTTAAGAGTTAGCTTAAGAGCGCGAGCTCTGAGCAACAGGGCTGCTGGTTCGATTCCCACATGGGCCAGTGACGCTGCGCCTGAGCTGAGCTGTTGCTGAGCTGCCAACAGGTGGCAGGATGGCTCAGCTGGTAACAGCACGTGCCCCTAACAACAAGACTGCCTGTTAGATGGTGGGCTATGCCCACTTGCAACTAAGACTGAATTCGGCACCTTGAGCTGAGCTGCTGCCCTGCATGGCTCAGTGGTTAGAGTGTGCGCTCTTAACAACAAGGCTGCTGGGTTCGACTCCCACATGGGATGGTGGTTATGCCCACCTGCAACTAAGATTGTAACACAGCACCTTGAGATTAGAGGCCACGATTTGCCAACAGGCAGCCAGAAGGCGACTGGCACCCTCCACAACTAAGACTAAAAAACAACCTGGCTGGTCCCCCTCCCCAATTCCCCAACACTATTCCCCTTCCCCAATCCCCCAATTTAAAAAAAACAAAACTGCACCAAACTAAAAATACACCAAACTAAAAATAAAATGAATTGAGACTTTAGAAAAGGACTGGTATAATTTTTCCAGGTAAGGTGAATAAAACTGTAATGTAAACAACATAATTAGTATAGGAACTCATTAAAACCTTATTTATAATGGGATTGTTGTAATTTAAATTTCTCACTGAAATGTTGGACAATACAGCTCTAACAGTCATTATTGGAGAATATTTACCCTAGTTAATTCATCAACTAATATCCACTGAGGAGGACTTGAACAGGTAGAAGAAAAGCAGTAATCAGTCCAGGCAGTGAAAAATAGAATTTTGCAGAACCACAATATAAGAATCTGGTTAGAATGATAAAGGAAAATGTTGCACGCATCCAACAGTGTATAGCGAGCCTTGAAAGCTAGGCAGAAGAATTCAAACTTGATTCAACAGCCAGGAGGAAACCACTGTTTAAGTTCATTATCTTAAGATGGATTGATGTAATAAAAACAAAGTTGAAGGACGACCAGTCTGTTAGTGATATTTAATTTGCATTGAATAGGGACTAAGTCAGGAAGACTACTTTATTACTTGAATGATGGCTAAAGTGAGACATTAGCAGACTACAATGGTGAGACATGCAGGTTATATAAATAAATGAACAAGTGAATTATGTTAAAGGGCAAATAGACAAGGTCTGGTCATTATTTATTCAAAGGAGGATGAAGGACCAGGTTGAATCAGATGGTGCCATGATTTTAAGAGTGGGGAGAATCGGGGCACCAGGAAAATTGGGAGGGGGGTCTGTAGGAGAAATTTGTGCATGGATATTCTAAAGGTAATGCAAAATTTTACTGTTCAGTAGAAATTTTAGATATAAAATTAGATTTTGGAGAACTTGCCATTATATAACAGGTTTTCTTATACATAACTGCAAAAGCAATTTATGTGCAGTATATCCTGTGACATGTTTTTTCCCCAAGGTAGAATTACTTTTTAAATTATATTGGTTTAGACTATACTAAAATCCAATTTTAATGACAGCCATCCCAAAAGCCATTAGGACTGGATTAAAATTATCTTATTAAACAGAATTCATATAAAAATCCCTGTGAACTTAAGTACTATAATTCCCATTTTATAGATAAGCAAAAACATAAAGCAGATTTTAAAGGAATCAGGAGAGGAGTGAAAGATTTTAATGGACTGAATTGACTCAAGCAACGCTTAAACATTGTTAACTCTAATTATCCACAAAAATTGACAGAAGCAGGACCAAAACAACGTAAGACAGCACATAAACCCAAAGTATCCAGAACTGAAACACCTTGTTTTGCCACACTAATCTTAAAAACGAGGAAGCCTGATGCTCAAACTAATATCTAGTAATAATATTAAGAATTAGTTCTTTTTAAAGGTGTGTTCTGCGTACTGAGAACAGGGAATGTCATTTCCACTGTAAATAGTCACCTGAGGCTGGAGAGAGAACGGATGGGATGGGAATATAGACCTCTTAAAATCTGAACCCTAAGATTCCCATCAGCACCTAATAATATATGAAGAAGGTTTGATATCATTATGAAACTGTACATCTAATTCTTACCATTAATAACTGGTGTGTAAACAACAATTCCAACCAAGTTTGGATCAGATACAGTTGTGTCCAGAATAAGGCCTCCAATGCTGAAAGACACAAATCATACAACTTAGGAAAGAGGAAATAAATGTACTAATTTGAAGCTGTTCTTTACATACAAAACATCCTACTTTTTGATAGATGATTGGATAAAGAAGATGTGGTACATATACCCAATGGAATACTACTCAGCCATAAGATGAAATATACCATTTGCGACAACATGGATGGATCTTGAGGTTATTTATGCTAAGCGAAATAAGACAGAAAAAGTCAAGAACCATATGACTTCACTCATATGTGGGATATAAAACTGAAAGCAACAAAGGAACAAGACAAACAAAGAAAGAAACAAAAACTCATAGGCACAGAGAACAGTTTAGTGGTTACCAAAGGGTAAGGGGCTTCGGCGGGGGGGTGAAGAAGGTGAAGGGATTAGGGGATCAAATATATGGTGAAAACTGACACTGGGTGGTGAACATACAATGCAATGTATAGATGATGTATTATAGAATTGTACACTTAAAACCTATATAATTTAACTAACCAATATCACCCCAATAAACTTAATTAAAAAAGAAAGCGAAAAAAACAATTTAGACATTAATAGAATAACAAATATTCAAAGTAAAAATCGTCAACAGCAAAATGTTGAAAATAAAATACTGCATAAGTGGTAGCCCCACATTTCAGGGCTCTCTTTCTCATCTCCAAGATGTGCTACTTGTAAAAAGGAAAAGCATACAGTACTTTAAGTACATTAAAATGTCTGGAAGGACATATAAGAAATTATTAACAATATCTATCTCTATGGGGTGAAACTGACAGGAGAATAATGATCATTTTATATCCTTCTGTACTTATTAATTCTTTAAAACCATGTGCATTTATTGCTCTTATAACTTAGAATTTTTAAAAGAGCATTTTTTTTTCATATTTGAAGTAAACAAGACATTCAATGTATGATTTTTTTATCATACTAAAACTAGATACAATTAGGGTGTGTCTTATCACTAGTAAAGAAAAACAATGAGTTGTAGCCATAGAAAGAGCAGATCTTGAGAACAGAGGAAGGGAAAAATAACATACAGTTACACAGTGGCAAGCCATACACTCCCCATGTCTCAGGGGAGCTTGGAGATTTTTTTTTTTTTTTTAGTTTCAAAGACCATTACCAATTGGTTAACCTCAGTCTCTTGATCTACAATTCAGCGGTTCTCAACCTTTCACAGAGGTCGCCTAAGACCATCAGAAAACACATATTTTCGACGGTCTTAGGAACTGAGACACCGCTCCTCTATCCGTCTCCAGGCCCACATGCAGACACGCCCACATACGAGTACCCGGCAACCCCTGTGAAAGGGTCGTTCGACCTGGGTCGCCATCCACAGGTTGAGAACCGCTGATCTACATAATGTAAAACATTGCCAGTCCGAATATCCCATGGGATCCTTTTGCCTGAGTCTTCCAGGAAAATGCAATCCACATTACAGAAAAATGAATTATATGTTATCACAGAGTGGAATTTATGGTCAAAATATCAGATTAAACGTTCTTACCACTACCTGGTAGTTAACATTAGGAAATTATTAAATCTTCATGAAGTCAATTCTTTAGTAAAATAAATGCAATATGCCTGAAACTCCAGGAGTTCCCATTAAATGGTATACTATAAAGTCCAAAAATAGTCATCCTTAGAAATACTTCAATATTTTAAGCCTAATTTTAAAAACGAATGTTGCATAAAACAAACTAGTTATATGTCAAAGAATAAAATTCTCTGCCAAAACACAAAGATCATGCTGTGATATAACATGAATCTCAGACACAACACAGTTTAAAGTATTTCTGTTACCCAGGTAATAAAACTTATTATAGAAAAATCAGAATAGAAAGAAAATAAAAATCAAGCATAGTTATATCATTCAGAATTATACTGTTAGCATGCTGGTATACAGCTTCCTAAACATTTTTAAACATGTATATTTTTAAAATTAAAAACAAATTAAATTTAATCAAACAAACATGTACAAAGTAAAAATACCACAAAACTTATTAAATAGTCCCTAATCCCACCTCCCAGATCCTGCTTTCCACTAGCATTCTTTTCATCTTCCTTAGCCGTTTCTTCTGGCATTTAATTCTGTAATTCTAAATAACACGTTTTTAGTACTATTTCTTGATTTTCAAATTTTTACCTAATGACTTCCACTATGGCAGGTGGACGATTTAGTTTGGATTATCCTTCCCTCCCCACTTTAGTCTCTTCAGAACTCCCTTCCCCTCTCCCCCCCCCCATTCTGCCAATCTGGTTATACTTTTTGGTGAAATATTTAGGGTGATTTTATTATAACAATGGGATCATTATTCACAAATGAGCCACAAAGTATGTTATTAGATTTCTTCACTGGTAGTTTTGGCTTTGTCTCATGTTTTTCTTAATTTTTCAGCTACTTATTACTAATTCAGCCTCAAATTTGGAACCAAGTTTCATGAAAGGCCTCTTAAGACATTTCAGGTAACTCATCAATTCCACTCCTGTTTTTCTTAAGAGTCATTCGTCCTCAAGCCCAGTGTCCTCTGCCCACCTGGACAGCTGCTCTCTAGGCCTGGTGCACAGCTGCCACCTGTAATCTCCCTGTGCTGGGTCTTGGTGTATGGACTATGAACCGAGTTCCAAAATTTCATAGGATCCTGTTGCCTGAATCTTCCAGGAGAGAGCCATCTACATTCCAGAGAAATGAACCACACGCTGTCACGGAATGGATTTCCTCATTCCCGTATCTATCAACTTTTATACGAAAGGGTATATGGGAAGTAAATTTTCTGAGATCCTGCAGGTCTGAAAACTTCTTGAATCTATCCTTACATTTGGTTGACACTGAGACCTATATTTTATGTTCAAAATGATTTTCCCTCTGAATTTTGAAGGCTTCACTTCTAGTGTTGGTATTTGACATCATTCTCTTTCCCAGTCTTTCATATGTAACTCTTTTTCTCTCTGGAGGATTCTGGGATTTATGACTATGTGCTTTGATTTGGGTCCCTCCTACGCCAATTCATGGTGCTGGGTCCTCAGTGGGCCATTTCAATCTGGAAGCCCATGTTCTCAGTTCTGGGGAATTTTCTTGCGTTATTTCTTTGCTAATTTCCTTTCCTAATTGTTTGCCTCCAGTCGTCCACCTCTTTGCTCTCTGTTCTACTTTCCCCGAGAGTTCCTCAACCCTATCCTCTAACTTCACTACCAAATTTCTTGTTTCTGCTATTTATATATTTTTAAATGCCTAAGAGCTCTTCCTGTTTTTCAAACCCTCCTTATTAAAGCATTCTGATCACAATGCTTTAATTTGTGAATGCCATCATTCCTCTTATTTCTCTGAGGACACTGGTGATCATTTTTTGAGGTTTTTCAACTATCCCTGGACTTGCTCTGAGAACTTTTTTTCTTTTTTAATATTTTTTGTCTGTCTTCCATGTTAGAAGACTTAATCAAATGTCTGGCGATCCGTCACAGTCTGCTCCTCCTTAAGGGGTACTGCAAAGCACCCTTGGAGCTCTCTGTGTACCTGGGCAGAGCTTAGCAGCAGGTGGGCCGCACTGAACAATGGCCAGGTAGGCATGCAGCTCTTTCGCTAAAAGACCCACAAGGGTCAATGTCTGCAGGCTTTAACGTCGTCATGCTGATGACTTTCCTCAGAAAGACTTTATCCAGCAGTCTACGAGCAAAGAAAAGGAAGTGGGATAGGGTTTCCACTGTTCACCATGTAGACTTCCACTTAATTCTCCAATTTTTCACACAGTACTTAATCCATAGCCTCACTCGTGCAGGGGATTCTGAATCTAGGGCCTCTCTGATTTAGCCCCTCCAGAGTTAATGCTCCTCTTCTGCTAAGGTGGAAGGGGGCAGTCACCCGGGTGGGCAAGCTGGAGAAAGGCTTTGAGGATCTAATTGCTTATTACATAAACTCTCAACCAATCTTCTTCATTTCAGCTTTCAGAAGCAGGGCTTCTAATTCCTCCACCTTTCTGCGTTTCTGGGGCTCAGAGCAGCTTACTTCTTATGGGTGCCCCCTCGCTCTGCAAGCGCTTATATTTTAGCTTTTTATATTCTGATGGTTCAGTTAACAATCATCCATTTGTTGACTCTCACACCTGCTGACCCCTGTGCTCTCCTGTCTTTGTGGTTTCATCACTTTTCATTATTTTACTGTAAGTTTAGTAGTTTCAGGAAAGAAGGTAAACGTGTGTCGATCTACCATACTTAACAGGAAATTCACACTCATTTCTAGCTTACTCTTTTCACCAAATGTATAATGAACACCTTTCCATGCCAATTGAAATGTTACAATGTAATTTTTAATGGCTGACTGATACTCCATTTTGTGACTATGCCACACTTTATTTGATCAATACCTAACTGCTAGGCCTCTAAGGTGTTTTCTCTCTTTTTCATTCATTAAAAATTCCACTGTGGGATTGACCGGTTAGCAGTGCTCATAACACCAAGGTTGCTGGTTTGATCCCCACATGGGCCACTGAGCTGCGCCCTCCATAGCTAGATTGAAACAACTACTTGACTTGGAGCTGGTGGGTCCTGGAAAAACACACTGTTCCCCAATAAAAATTTTTTTAAAATTCCACTGTGATTAGGATCCTGGCAACTAAATCTTCTGCATATATCCTTAACTATATCCGTAAGTCCTGTGAGAGTCCTAGAAGAAGTGGAAGTAGTCAAACGGTTTATACGTTTCTAAGGCTTCTGGATACCCATCTGAGCAATTTACTATTAAAAATAAGTAATATTCTTGTCACATGCATACACAAACACCACTAAATTTTACTCTGCAACCTGATAAGGATTCGTTTGGAGAAAAGTCTGAAATTGGAACAAATGAGGCCCTGTGCATTGACCGCTTTAATCATTCCTGTCACTTATGTCCCGTGTCACCTGGGATAATATAGAACTGGGTGTGAAATCATAGATCCAGGAAATAAAAACAGGTAACTGATCTGTTTTAATATACACATAGATCATGCATATGGACGGCAAACACAAACACACACACATATACACACACACACGCATTTTAATACTAACCTACTTATAACCATAGCTGTTATGACAGGCTCCCAGCCTGAGTGGAGAACTGTCCTTGTGGCTGGATGTTTGGCAGCTATTATAATCCAGATAGGAGTTAGAGCCAGGAAAAAGACACCAACTAATGGAGAAATGTAGTAATACGTCTCTAAAAAAAAAAAGAAAAAAAGATAACATTTCAACCTCTCTTTTAACAAATGTAAATATTAAAAGTAAAAGTTTGCCAGGCAATATGAAGTATTCAAACATATTCATGTTATATATTTTCTAAAAATTTCAAAGTTAAAACTATAGACAAGGTAAAAATATTAAATAATGTAACTGAAAACTAATATATTAATTCAACAAACATTCAGTGAAATAGCTATATGACCTAGATAGGAATAGCATTAATAATAATAACGACTATAAAAAAGCTAATATTTATTTGGCTCCTACTATTTACCAAGAGCTGTGTTAAATGCTTTCTATTCATCATCTCATTAATTGTCCTCACAAGTCTGAAGTAGATACTGTCATTTCAATTTTATGAAGAAACTGAGGCTTAGGAGATTAAGATCACAGCTAAGATGCAGCAGGAGTTGGGAGAAAATGACATCTAACTGAAGTTAGTGCACTTAACTCTAAACTCTAATGTCAAATAGCATATTGTTTTTATCTACAAGGATCTTAAAGTATAAGTATTCCATGGAATACTGGCCAACCTATTAATAATAGATTTCCCCCCATTAGTATGTAGTATTCCACGCTCCAAGAAAAAAAAAACCTGTAAAACTCGTTTTAATAAAGTTAAACAGATTTCTTCACTGCAGAAGTACTCAGAGCCTTTAACACGCTAAGGCAGAATACAGTACACTGTATTAACCATCGTCTGGTCAGACTACCTAGTTTCATTCACATCGTGGTGTTACTACTTACCTTGGACAAGAAATTTAACTTCTATAAACTTCAATTTCCTTGTCTATAAAGTAGTAACAATAATAGTGCCTACATAATGGGGCTATTGTGAGTCTTAAGAGAATTAATACATGTTAACTAGAATAGCGCCCAGGCACATAGCTAACATTTCCTGGACACTTACTAGCGTCATAGTCATTGCCACTATTATTAACACCTTGCTCTTTGGGACACACCGAGGAACAGATTGCCAGGACTTTGTTCTACCTCTCTGTGGGAGATTGTGTTGATCACAGTTATTCATTCTCCCCCCATTCTCATGTTGCTTTCCTATAGAAAAAGTATACTTCTCTGCCTCATTGACTTCGGGCTTGGCTATTTGTCTTGCTTTGTAAACATGATGTATTCCTCCTCTGAACAAAATTTTAAGTGCTTTCAGAAATGACTAGAAGATTTTTCATATATGGATGGATGGATAGATAGGTGATAGACTAGATAGATAGATAGATAGATAGATAGATAGATAGATAGATAGAGAGGTAGATAGATAGATAGATAGATAGATAGATAGATAGATAGATAGATAGATAGATAACTGTTTTCAGACTAGACAGCAGGCATTGCAAGACAGCAATCCCAGAGAGGAGGGAAAGAAATGAGATAAGCCCTACAATAGCCTCAGCTTCCTGACTAAAGACACATACCAGGCCACAGCTCAGGAAGAGAGAACTCCAGCAGGAATTTATAGGGTAGAATACTGGAAAAGAGGAAGCTATCAAAGAAAGAGTTTGAGAACTGAATATCAATCCATAGGGTAAACTCCACAAGGCTAGGCCAAGAATAATTGGGAATTTGTAAGCTGAAAAATTCTCAGAGTTTACAACGGGCTGGAAGTCATTCAAGATCTAACCCCGCGAGAGGAGAGGTCTCTTTGAACGCTGAGAAGATTCAGTAGACCCCAGAAGGCTCATGTCTTAGTAGTAAAGCTAGCCCTCGTGTAAGGTCTGCTCTAGCTCTGCTCAAAAGGCATAAACATTAAATAGGTTCCTAGTTCTTCTTTTTAAACCATGGATAAGGATAAATAACATCTTAATTAGGAAGCATTCTTACCTCCAAAAACAACTAAGGTTGCCAACAATCTATAGGATTAAACAGAAAACTAAAAGCATTAAAATCCATTAAACACAAATGAAAAGAACTACTCTGCTAGGTTAGATCATTTCAATATTTCATTTTCAGGTCAAGAGGGGAGCACCTTGCCAGGTTTTAAGTTATTCTTAACATTAAATCTCTGGAAGGTCATCTCAAGTTGGAAAAAACACCCACCATCCCAACCCCAGAATTATTGTCCTGGGTTTTCAAAGAGAAGGAAAACTTTCTCAGGAAAAAAAACAAAAACAAAAAAAAAAACTAAAAGTAGTGAGTGTGCAGTTCCTCAAAAATTTAAACAGAATTATCATATGGCCCAGCAAGACCACTCCCAGCTATATACCAAGAGAATTGAAAACATATGTTCATGCAAAAACTTGTACAGAAATGTTCACAGAAGCATTGATAAGAGCCGAAAAGTGGAAGAAATCCAAATGTCCATCAGATGGTGAATAATAAACAAAATGTGATATATCCATATTCATACTCAGTCATATAATTAGTCCACACAATGGAATGTTATTCAGTACTGATTCATGTTACAACACAGATGCACCTTAAAAACATACTAATTGAAAGAAGCCAGACATAAAAGGTCACATGGTATATGATTCCATTTTTTGAAATGTCTAAAACAGGCAAATCCACACAGACAGAAAGTAGATTACCGGTTGCCAGATGGAACGGGGAGTGACCGCTAAAGGTTTCTATTTGAGGTAATAAAGATGGAATTAGATAATAGGTTACACAATCTTGTGACTGTACAAAAACTCACTAAATTGTACACTTTTAAAAGGTGAATTGTATGGTATATGAATTATATCTCAATTTTTAAAAATCCCAATGATAAAAAAAGAGGGGAGATGATATTCTTCAAAAATGTCAATGTCATAAAAGACAAAGACTGTACACACATAGATGCATACATATGTATATGCATACATAGAGAAAAAGAAAGAAGGGATATAAAGCAAATGGGGTAAAATATTAACATTAGGTGAATCTGGGTACAGGGTATACAGGGGTTTTTTTGGTACTATTTTTATTTTTGCAACTATTCTATAACTTTGAAATTATCTCTAAATTAAAAAAAATGTAAACATTTAAAAAAGAGTGGGAAACCATGATAAAAGAAGTTTCTAAAATTATCTACTGTAAATGTGTTCTATTTCCATTTGCTAACAAATCTAACATACCTATTCCCACCAAATTAGAACCTATATATAATTGTATAGGGCCCTCCTGCCTTTTCCCTGGCTAACTTCTAATCCAATTCTGAGAGCCAAGGAAAAATTACAAATACAGAAAAAGGGAAGGTACTAAAGCATTCCTCTGTTTAGGGTATACTGGTGTTTTACAGATGTCATAAAATTAAAGAATTACATTTAGAAAACCATTAATGATGCAATCGGAAAGAGAAAATAGTCAATTCAAAGCCCACCATGAACTTCTACATTAATATCAAAACCTAAGAGAATGCCTTCTTTCTAAATGAAATACATTTAAGTGATCCTAATCAAAATAACATTTTTTATTAATTTCTGGGTATTTCATAATGGGTACTGTCGGAGGCTGAAAATGCCCTCAAAGACATCCACATCCTAGTCCCCCAAACCTGTGAATGCGACCTTATACAGCAAAATGCTTTCATAGTCAAGGATTCTGAAATGGGAGGTTGCCCTGGATGATTTGGGTGAGCCTTGAACGTAATCAGAGGTGTGCTTACAGGCAGGAGGTAGAGGGAGATTTGACTACAGAAGAGAAAGCAGTGTGACCACAGACGCAGAGGCTGAGTAACGCGGCTACAAGCCAAGGAACGCTAGCAGCCCCCAGAAGCTGGAAGAAGGAAGGAATGGATTACCCCCCGAAACCTCTATGAGGGACCACCTCTGCTGACACTTTGATTTGAGCCCGGTATAGTGCATTTTGGACTCTGGTCTCCAGAACGACAAGAAAATTCATATTTCTTGTTTTAAGCCACAAGATTTGTGATCATTTGTTACAGCAGCCATAGGAAATGAATACAGGAGAATAAGTAAAACTCTGTGGAATTTTAAGCCTAGTTAATACCTGTGTATATTGGTACTGATTCCATGATATAGGTAAACGACAGAGAAGTAAGGATTAATACAGCTAAAGAAGTTCAAATTGCTATGATTCCATTTAACTGCCAAACACGGCTGCCACCTTTTTCATTCACAGCTTTCACCTTTTATTAGATTGTTGGTGGCATTTTGCAATGACTGTTACATAATTTCATTAACAGCCTTCATTATTCCCACCCTGAATTCTTCTTAAATATGTGGCTGCTATGAGTGGTGTCTTTCTATGTTAGCTGTTTCTGTGTGAACAACAAAGCAATGGGCATTGTAAGTTAAGTCATAAACAATTTTTAAAATGCCCCTTATAATTACCATCAGAATTTTCTCACTAAATTGACCTGGGATCACTCTAAACTAAGATGGTACAGTGCTGAAAAACAATAAAGAAGAAAGGAAGAAAGGCACGCACAATAAATTTAGATTCTGCTCACATCACCACATCAAGGCAGTGACATGCCAGAATGTCCTGTAAAGAACCAGGTGGCACCGCTGTTAGTCTCCATAGAACTGAAGTAACAACCTGAGGCTGCTTGCTGCTGCTCTTACAGCTTCAACCAAGCCATCTTTTTAAAGTTAACCATGAAGAATGAGAAATCAATCAACATTTTGCGTCTAGGATCTTGTCTAAAAAGGGAAAAGCTGATAATTTTCAAATCAATAAAGATCACGTACAAGGATTATACAGCCATGCAGTTAAAAACAGCTGAAAAAGAGTTTTTACAATCCTCTCAAAATTATGCAAGCAAGAAGGAAAGGGCAACAATTGTTGTGCACAGGTATTTCAGTTACTGGCCCAGCTTTAGATCCTTTCAATAGCTCTTACAGGTTACCACAGGTTGAAAGATTACTGAATGAATGAACAAATGCCTTTGTATTTTCTCTGTCTGCAAGTCATACCAAAGCGTATTATAGTCCAGAGCTTAAGATTACTCTCTAAAGTTTCTATTTCCTCTTCTATTTCCGTTCAAAATAGATATTTTCTAGCCACATGTTGCCATTTTAATTTTTCTATAATGATACTAATCTCTAGATACTTCCCGCTAAGGCAAGGTACCTTTCCAATATTTCCCAAATACTAAATCCTCACTGAAAGGCTCCTGTTTTGTTATAATTTATTATGTTATTGGACAGACACTATGGCAAAAAAAATCATGTGGAGGGATATCTATCTTCTATTTTTCATGCATATACCACTTCCTACATAACTTCTACTCACATTAATTAAGTAGCTTTCAAAAGTATTCTAATAGAGCATTTGGTGAAGTGCTATTCACTTAACATCCACTATGGGGTGCTACAACAATAAATAAATAAAATGAAAACAGTTTTGTCCTCAAGAAGCTTATATCCTTATAAAAGAAGGTGCTACATTTACTCAAAAAGCTATAATGACTGCCCAGGTGTAAAGAATGGCATAACTATCAATAAAGTGTTACAGGAATTCAGAGGAGAAAAGCATCACCTAAGACTGGGGAAATCTACCAATTTAGCACTGAAAAAGAGGATTTTGGGTAGACTTCAAGGAGAGGAGGGGAATGCCATAAGAAAGAAAAGAGAAAAATCACAAGCTTGTATAAGAATCAGTAAATGGCTGAGTTTGGATGGAGTAAAAGGTATAAGAAAGAGGGGAGAAGGCGGGACCTTGACAAGGTAAGTTTCTGGTGACCGCAGGAGGCCCAAGTACCAGGCTAAAACTTTAAGTTCATTAAGTAATAAAGATTTACTCAGGGCGACTCCAAAAAATAAAGTCAACAGGAGTAAAGAAAGCTCTGGGTTTGTCTGGGGGTTTTTTTTGTTTTCTTTTTTTTGAGGGCTGGAGAGGTGAGAAGGGAAAAATCCATATTTACCTCAGATATTAGAAATCAGCAAACTTTATCAGGACTAAAAGAAAGGTACAAGTAGCACATTGAATGAATGTGGAGTGAATCTTGGTACACGTATCAAAGCTAACCGGACATGAGGGGAGCTGTTCAAAGTCATTTCTGAATATTCAAAATCCCAAGTGAGGAGTTAAGCTAGACTTTTCTCAATGCCCAGTTCTTTGAGAGCCATATAATAACGTGGCCTATATTTATAACCAAAGCCTACAGCTGCCATGAAATTCTCTTTGTATCTCTAAAGGCTGCTAAGTGTTTCTAATATGGCTCAAGATAGGCATCTCAGCAGGATGAATGGGGTCTTGGGATTTCAATGTGCCGGCTCTGAATCTTTGTATTCAGAATTCCACTAATATTGGGCTTACAACTGCTGATTTTATGAGGCCCCCTAGTGGTCACAATGCAGACACTTTAGAAATCCAAATACACTTCAGAAAAGCCTTTGTTACAATCAGCTATGGAATCAGTCAGTAGCTATGATTCTAGTACTAATTCTAGTGTGGGGTGGAGGGACGGGGGTTCCCATACCACCAAGCAATTCTTCAGCACTAGCTGGGTGTCCTACCATTCAACTCAATTGTGACACTATATATGGGAGATAGCATCAGATTCCACAGGTTAAGGGGCTCAGTCCTGTAAGGCTGTTCCCCCTGCCACCGCTGGGATACCAGTCACAAACTCAGGTTGTCACTTGTGCTTCTGGTCAAATGGCTACAAATCAGAGGTTCCCACAAACCCCTCCTTGGGTTTAATTTGCTAGAGTGGCTCACAAAACTCAACTCAGAGAAACATGTTACTTGCTAGATTACCAGTGTATTATAAAAAATATATTTAACTCAGAAACAGCCAGATGGAAGCGATGCACAGGGCAGGATATGGGGAAAGGGTGAAGGACTTCCATGCCCTCTCAGAGTCTCCACGTGTTCAGCAACCATAAAGCTCTCCGAACACTGTCCTTTTGGGTTTTTTTTTGAGGCTTCATTATATAGACATGGTTGATTAAACCATTGGCCACTGGTGATTGATCCAACCTCCAGCCCCTCTCCCCTCTCCAGACATCACAGGTGGCACTGAAAGATCCAACCTTCTAGTCTTGGTTGGTTCCCCTGGCAAACAGCCCCCATCCTTGGATGTTTTCCAAAAGTCACCTCATTACTATAAATCCAGTTGTGGTGAGAAGGGGCTTGTTATGAATAACAAGATACTGTTTCACCTTTATGGCTCTGAAGCAATTTCAGAAACTGAGGACAAGATATTATGACAAAATATTATGACAGAAGATGCTCCCAGTGCTCTTATCACTCAGAAAATTCCAAGGGTTTGGGGAGCTGTCAGCCAGGAACCTTGGACGAAGACCAAATATATATGAGAAATATATTCTAACCTGAATGACCAAATATCTGTTTCTTATAAATCACAGTATTGCAGTAGCCCATTAAGAATAAAATCTTTTAGGGAGATAAATGATACAGATGAAATGCAAAAGATCCTATTTTAATTAATTCATCTTCAATTATTTTGAGCCAACTTTCAGAAGACAGGTAAAAGTGCAGAAAAACCTAAGCAATATTTAATAATAAAATTATTTTTCAAAATTATGCTCTCTGATGGTATCATTCCATTTCACTTTATTTCTTGATCCATTTAAGCTACTAATGTGTCATATATAACACTCAAAAATTGAGAGCTTTAGATGGTAACACATTACGATTAAGTCTTTTATAAGGAACATTTATCACTTGCATAATTTTTGAAAAGTCAGCACACATTATTTTCCTCAAAAGTGATTTATCTCCTGGAATCTATATTACTTAGGTCTGTATCATTATAACATTGTCATATTATGATAACATTCTTCAATGGTATTCGCTTTCTTACCACTATAGCTTTAATTGAGGAGACACTGGTATTTAGCAAGCAGCTAAGAAATATGTTACCAATGCCTGCATCGTAATTTAAGTACCCAAGTCTGCAAATAATATACCCCCCCTTTTTTTTAATGTAGTTAAGGGAACACAACTCAGAACCACTACCATCCCTTTATCCCCATCCCACCTGAATCCTCAATGTTCCTGGCCAGACCCACAGGGTTTCTGTCCTCTTAACAATATTAGGAAGAAACCCTTCACCCTCTTCTATTCCTTCCTTCTTCTCTCTTACCTCCTCCTCAGAGTGGGAGGGACTTATCTAATTGGTAAGACTAGACTATGTGTAACTCATCCCTTTTTCTTCTGGGATCCAGACTACTGACGACAGTCTCCCTTCCTCAATAGTGAGCAGCCTGCAGCTGCAGGGGTGAGGCCTACAAGTCGTCCAGCTGTGTGCCTGGGAGTGGGTGAATAAGTTTAACAGAGTACGAGAACAACATTAAGTCACATTCTCTACTACTAGCCATAAGCTAATAGTTCAATCCCGGACTTCAAAATCAATTTCTGAATTGTACAGTAATTCAGAGGCGAAAAGTATGACCAATTATCACTTTAAGAATATAAATTAGAGCAGATTATCCCTTTAATAACATATCTCTCATTTTCTGTTTTTTTGGTTTTTTTTTTTTTATTAAGAAAGAAATTGAGGATTATGCTGAATATACTTGAATTTACATCCTTCACTGTACATTTCACAACAACAACAAAAACCCAAGACCTATGGGAACAACATCTTATATTTAGGCCATTGATTATTTATTATCTTCTACTTTACTTCAAGTGGAAACATCTTATCTTCTAAATGAGAAGAATATTCCTTGAACATATACATCAAGTCTTATTGAATGTTGTTCTTATGCTACTCAATAAATAATTAAAGTAATTTTATATACTAACTGAAGCCTTCCTTTATATCTCCAAACGTAGTAGAAAATTCCTGCCTTTGTTAGGCTAAAGCTCTTTCTTTAGTTCAAAAACACATATCTGAGACTCTTAACTTCTTCAAACCAAATGTACTTTAGATTCAGTATAAAATCCATGAAAATATGAGGATATGTGAATAAATGCTTCTGGCTTGGCTTATCAAATATCCTTGTTTTTATCCTTGGGTTTCTAGTTTCTTTTAATTTTTTTTAAAATTTGGCATCTTAAAAAAATGAACCACACCCAACTTTTAACACTAAACCAATTCTCACAAATCATATTTACTTACATTGACAGTAGCCCCAGAGTACAAATATGCATTGAAACAATTCATTAGATTCTATAAATACTCTGTCACTATTATCAGGAATCACATGTATAAGATGACTCCAGTGTCACACAGCATTCAGATTTATTTTCATGGTGA
Source organism: Hipposideros armiger (assembly GCF_001890085.2). NCBI lineage: Eukaryota > Metazoa > Chordata > Mammalia > Chiroptera > Hipposideridae > Hipposideros > Hipposideros armiger. The sequence continues at coordinate 173,382 of NW_017731518.1, read as the reverse complement.
TTTTTCTTTTCTTTTTGTTAATTGCCATGTTGGTTTCTGATGGGGGTAAAATTACTCAGTTTAAGCCCCACCTTAACCTTATGTTCTGGACAGGAGTACGATGCCTGTATCAGAATACTGTAGGTTGACTCCTCGCTGGCTACACATTTAGAGGAAAGGGCAGAAGTCACAGAATATATGATAGACCTGTGCTCAACTTCTCACCAGTAGTGGGTAACATACATAATCTGTAAGAGCCTCAGTTTTCTAATCTGAAATTAGAGATGATAAATCTTGTCTTATAGAGTTTTAAACTCTATGAAGAAAAGAAAAAATACGTGAGAAAAAATATATGAGAACCATAACACATAGTAGGTGTACAACAAATGGCAGTGATTGTTCTAACCAGTCTCAAACACAATTCTAATAAGGATGAAGGACACCAGAGTCACAGCATTGCTGTGACAATATTTATTTAAAGAGGCTCTGAATAACACATCATGTGTAGTTTCCCGTCAACTTACCAAGGCAGGAGTACAAACCCTGACTTATCCAAGCTAATATGGCAAGAGTTATAAGATCACCAAAACTAGCAGCGATGGGTGTAGCAACATTGTCAGGATTTATACCAGTCTTCTTTGAACCAACGATCACCCCGACCATTATTATTCCTAGAAGAAAGAAAGCTCATTAGTTTTAAGCTATGATTTTAAAGACTATCAATCCCCCTAAACACTGAAATATATAGGCTAAACACACAGCATATCAGTTCCAGTTAGACTTAGACTGCTTCGATAAGCTGACTAAAGCAAACAAAACATTTTACGCTAAGGCTCTGGCAAAATGCCTTTTGACAAATTGAAAATTCAAGTGGGGAATCATAGAAGATTGGAGAAATGCAATGTTGCATTTAGAGATCTGAAACCCTACTGTACAATGACACTAAAGCTCAAGTTTCAAATTTAGTAACATGTATGTCGTTTAGTAGCATTTGTGTGTTATCAAGGTCAAAGATTTTATTTTAACCCTCAAATAAAGAATGAAAATGTCAAAGAAAGGTAAGTCATATTTATATGCATAGCAATTGGGCAGAAAACCAATAAAAACAGGTTTGTTTACATAGTGGTAGCCAGAAATGCTTGTTTCATTTTATTATTTAAAAGTGCTGAAATAGTAAGAGGAGAGAGGTAATTAAGTTTTGAACACCAGGCCAGAACATGAGAAGTTGTCTCTGTAAAGGATATTCTTTAAACCCAAAGCTTTTATTTTTTTTTTAATTTTTAATAATAATTTATTTGAGCCAAACTAATGAAATATGCAGGGAACAAGATCTCAAATGCTCCCTAAACCCAAAGTTTCTCTCTAGAAACCTACAAAAGAATAGAAGGTGAAAGTGTGGCTATGTACTTATACCTTTAAATCCTTATTTTCCTGAATCATAGAAATGAGAGAAAAATAACTTATATCCATACCTAATTGTATAGATTCTCTCTCAGGCCAACACACTCATTAAGAGGATGCAGTGGAGAGACAATTTAAGATTAGTTTAATGATGAGCTAATCAAAGTCAGCATGGAAGCCTAAAAATATAAGTATTAAAGAAACAGAATCCCACAGCATTTTTAGACTGAAAATGAGTCTAAGTGATTTTATTCTAGCAAACTCATTTTACAGATAATAAAACTGAGGTCCTGAGAGGGGTTTAAATTCTTGCCTGAGGTCACACAGATTGGAAGGAACTCCAGTCCTGTGTTTTTTCTACTACCTCATAGAGCCAAAATTTATTAAAAGTGAAATTTTCGTCTTGCTTCAAACATTGTCTTGCACCTCATATTCTGGAGCCTTTTTCGATCTATGGACTTACCTTTCCCATAGTATCATTGAGGAACAAAAAAAGCAATGGCAGAAGAGGTTTTTAAATGTATTATGTAACAATCAATCAAGATGTGATCATACAGAATTCTTTTTCCAAAATCAGAACATTTGCAGATCGATATGGAAAGTTCTATGACTGAATGCTATTTATATAATTTCAGCTGGAAAAAAAAATTTTGCCATCACAGACCAATGGAAAGAGCTAGGAGTCAGGAAACAGGTTTTAAAAATGATTTTTCTGTGAACAGGCTGAGGAAATTGGACAAGTCGCCTTACTTGAGTTAGTTTTGTCACCTCAAATGGTGGTTAATAGTATCTGCTCTATATAAACGTGTATTAAGGTGGTTATGAAGGTCAAGTTATCATAAAATTAGAACATATATTATTCACAGTAAGAAGCATTAAACAAATGTATTTTAAAAATCTGAAATTTTATGGTTTTGAAAATTCTAGGCGATACAAATATTTGCTAGACTGAATTGTTTAAAACAATTCTCTAGAAACAAAATTAGAAAGAAAACAGAAGCAAATGTGCCTAAATAGAGTGAGTGCTAATGCCTTACCATTTTTTTTTACCAGAAATTTATTTTCTAATAGTTTTACATCATACTGTTTTGTCCAGTGTTGACTCCATTCAATTCTAGTAATTTTATACACAGTCATAGCTGCTTAACAACAGAGATACAATCTGAGAAATGCATGGTTAGGCAATTTTGTCATTGTGCAAACATCATAGAAGGCACTTATACAAACCTAAATGATATAGCCTAATACACACCTAGGCCAAATCATATAGCCTATTGCTCCTAGGCTACAAGCCTGCAATGCACATCATGTTACCATACAACACAACATGAGGTTAAACCCAGCACAAGAGAAAATGATACAGTCGAGACACAGTAAACGTGAGATATATAAGGCTGCTGCCCACGTAACATATCGTACTATTTTACAGTAATTTTTTATAAGTAGAATACACTCCAAAATGATCAATAGTAAATACATAAACAAGTAACATAGTTGATTATTATCATTATCAAGTATTATGTACTGTACATCATTGTATGTGCTATACTTTTACATGACTGGCAATGCAGTAGGTTTGTTTACACCAGCATCACCACAGACATGTGCTGAGGCATTGCAATGCCTTTGATGTCACTAGGCAATAGGAATTTTCAGCCCCATAATCTTATGGGACCACCATCATATGTGTGGTCCATCGTTGACCAAAATGTCGTTATACAGCACATGACTGTATAGATAAAAAACTACCCAGGATATAATTTAAGTACTAAAACAAAAAGCTTGTAAATATTTTAGAAATCAAGCCTTAATTATAATTAAATTCTCTAAATTCTGGGAAAGAACCTAGCCAAAAAGTTAGCTTCATTATATGATCACTGAACATAGGAATCTTCTATTTTTATCTTTACTGGTGACACAGGGTAAGAAGATAGCAATTATAAAATAAAAAGAACCAAGTCTTTATGATTATGATTCCATAATCTAGTGTAAAGTTGATATTAATAAATACAAAAAAAATGATATCCCAATGGAAAATTTCTAATGTAGTTAATTTTTTAAAACTTCTGGCTCTTTCAAATTCTACATCCAACAATATGCTGTGTTAAGCATCTGGTTCTATTTGTATTGCCACAGAGATAGTGAAGAATTGCTTTTGAAATCTGAAACTTGAAAACATTTTAACAGAGAGACTGCTTTTGGAATTCAGAGTTCCTGGAATCCGTGTTACTCAACTGACAAGCCAGTGACTCCTCTGCGTGATTTCCGGAAAGGAGTTTCTCGCAACTAACTGAACAGAAACAAATGAAGGTTTTGGCTGTTTTCCTGGTCTTGTTTGGGAAGTGTACCCGTGTACCTAAGGCCAGGAGACAACTCAGAAAGCCTGTTCTACACTAAAGTTTACATGTAATAAATATAAATATGCCTGAAATAAGATATTTTAAAAGTTTGTACATAAAATTTGTTTGTTTGTTTTTTAAATTATGAACAAGTACCATATAAATAAAAATAGGCATCATTTTGGGAAATAAATCATTTGAAAGTAAAAAAAAAGCCTGTAGAGTAGACATTTGTAAATGTACTTACCTTGCAGAAGAGATGCAATGAAGGCAGTTGCTACACTGCTAGAACACAGAAGTATGGAATGATCCAGGTAGTATTTTCCCTCTGGAATCCAGCCCAGTATAACTGCTGCCACAGCTGCTAGAAAACCAACTACTGTTGCTTGAACCTAAAAATTTTTTATAAAATCCAATGGAATTATTCATTTTGGAAGCATATTTGAAAATCTGATTATATAAATATGCATACAAGAAGTCAGAAGAAAGTATTGCATGCAGTAGCTGAGCTGCCTTACCTTTTCAAAGCAGCTACAATATTTTGGTTTTAATATTCTGTGAGGGGGTGGGTTCTCAGGTATTTTGGTGGCAACAGGTATAGAATAGGGTCTAGGAATCTGTTTTTAACAAGTACCGTAAAGGACTTTGATGAGATAATCCACAGATCATCTAAGAAAATATGAACCTTAAAACTGAAAAGTACCCAGCCCACAAAACTGAAGGCTGATGCTAGAGGCAGTGTTGGCAAGAGACTGGATTTTATAATCCAATGATAAGAGTTTGACCCTTGGCTATCCCACTTAATCTTGTGGCAAATTATTTTAATTCATTCATTCAACATGTATTAATTTAGAATCTATCATGCACCAGGCGCTATGCTTGGTGTTGGGCTACAACGGTGGTCAGAATAGATTTATTCCCTGCTGTGACACAGCTCTTGGTTGGTTGGGGAGATAGACATTCAACAATAACCTCACATATAATCACAATTATGATTAATTCTATAACGACTTTAGCTCCTGATCTAAAAAATGACAATGATAATATTGAACTCGAGAGGGTTATTTTGAGATTTAAATGAACTGCACAAATATATTAAGTGTCTCCCACAGTGGTGGCATAAAGCAACACTTAAGAAAAAACAAACAAAAAAACCCAGCAACTAAAAAATTAACGCTGACTGAATTCTTAGAATCATTTTAGTCGATGTCAGAACTAAAAGAAAACCCTAAAGGAACAACCTACTTCACTGACTCTGAATTGTTTGTGTCATGGATTCCTTTGACAATCTGGAGAAAATTTGAGACAGATCCTGTTCTCTATGAAAACACAGATGCAATCAATATTTTAGGTAGGATTTCTGAGTGCTCACAGATTCTCTGAAGCCAATCCATGTACTGGAATCAAGGGCTCTGGGTAGAAAAACCCAAATAGTCTAATCCTGTCACACAGTAACTTAATGGAAGAGCCAGGGTTAGCGAGTCCACACAGCTCAGGCTCTGGCCCCATTATCTTTCATTACAGCTCCTGTGGATGTCGCCCGCAGGTTCAGAGCGGAGCTGGAAGCTGTCAGCATCACTGTGGCTGTACCGATTGTTAACATGTCAGCATTTTCACACTGGTTAGTAAATAATATGCATATGTAAAAGCAGTACGATTAATTAATAATGTAAATTCTAGCACTGTGGTTCCAAGGGTTTTCTTGAAAATAAAACACAGAACTAGGGAGCTCTGGATTTTACACAGTTTTTATCGCTTGGAAATGAAACACAGAGCTAGGGAGCCGATGGCAGCACACAGCTGAAATGAGGAAGTCCTACTCTGAACCTGCAGAAGAAATGCCTAATTGTGCTGGAGAAGAGCAAAGTTCGGGTCAAGGAGAAGCTGGCGGGCTCATGGGGGCCACAGGCCTAACCAGATGTGAGTGGGGGGCACATCCCTCCTGGTGAGGTAATGGCTCTTCAATGGGATCGGAAACTGTGCTTTATTTGACCATTTACACACCACCCTGCACAGGTGTGGGAAATCTGCAGCAGGTAATCTGCTTTGGATCTCGTTTAACAGTCAGGAAAGCACACACCCCAGCTAATGAGAACATGTGCCCCCTCTGTGCTGCCCACCTCCCCCACCTCTACCCTCCTCCGCCCACCTGTGGTCAGAAGGGCTTTTGCTAGCCCTGCGCTCATCCCCTTCTTCACAGGGTTTAGCAGATGAAGCCTCAGAGCAGCTCCCTCCGCCCACCCCTCCACCTTTTCTTCTCCCTTCTGCTATTGTCCATGGGTAACCGGGCTCCAACCACTTGCTGTCTCACTGGCTGGAACAAACTGTGTCCTGATGGCCCTGTGTGGGGAGCCCTGTTTCTCATGCATCCTTGGGGGAGTGGGACAGCCAGACACAGACTTCAGGCCACAGCAGAGGATCCGTGAGCCCCCAGCCATCTCTGGCTCCCTCTTCACCAACAGGTGCAGGGAGAAAGGATTAGAAGGGAAGGGCTGAGACTAAGAGTGGAAGGGAAAATTAAAAGCTGAGATGGAAATTATTAGAATGATTTGACGAATAATTTATATTACTTGGTAAAAGTTTAGGATATTTAAAAGATAAAATGGAATAATATATTAAACAATTTTTATTTATAGATTAATTTATAGTCATCTACTGGTCGGTATCTATTTTGATTATTACCCCTGCACAGGTTCCTACAGTTTCAAGCTGAAAAGGGTCATAGGCGGCTCTAATGCAAGACTGCGACTGAGAAGAAGAGAAAAAGGAAGCCCAGAAAGCTCAAGTTAACAAAGGTTATGCAGCTGGTTAATGTTAAAGCTAAGCCTAGATGCCAGATTTTCTTATTTCTAACCCTGTGATTTTAAAAGCAGCTGTACAGATATTTTTTAAAAAGCCTATATTCCAAAAGTTCCCTTATTTCTTTGCCTTTGAAATGCACTATATGAAATTTCTTTTCTGCAACCATCTTCTCATTAAAATAAATGAGCATTTCCTCATTTATTTTCAGCTCACACTTGTAGAGTTACTAGGGGGCCGAAGTCTTGTCTTGGGGATGGATACCAAGAAGGTGGTGGGAGAGGGAGAAATAGTCACATGAATTTAGAAAGAACTGTAATCTATATATAATCCACAGTTTAGTGCATATGTAGCTGACAATTTGATGTATTTATTTACATTAACACCAGCAACACTGACAAATTAAGGAAAACTTAGCTTAAATAAACATCTGACCATTATATATAAAAAAGAGCTAAGTTTAATTAGAGGATTTACATAAAAAAATCAAAGTAGAAAAATAGCACCTAAGCAATGAAATGTTAAATATTGATTTATACAGATATTAATTCAAATTCTGGCTGTATTACACACTTATAATAGAAAATATTTTGTATATTATATTCTTTTCATGTTTAGAAGATTGTGATCAGTTTCTAGATGAAGTAAGCTTTCAGAAATCATGGGTATCCATTTATTTTATCACTTTGTCACAGTACTAAATTGTTTTGGGTCTCCTGAAATAATTAAGTGGTAGGCTTAATAGCACTAAAATCTACTCCATTCTTACAGGTAACACCCAAGATCTCTAAACAAATATGTGAATCACTTACCTGTTTTAAAGCCAAGTTGCCAATTATTAGGTTCCACTTTTCAATGGGTGAATCCATCTTCCCAATATTTACCTGTTAAGGGGGATATTTTCATGTATCACTGAATAATATATAAGTTCTCTATTCTGTTTAAACAGCACGTGAAGTCTTAAACCCAAAGATAATTCTTTACTAAATGTGATGAGCTCACATTGCACTTTAAACATAATTCGGAATTCACTACCAGTCTCGTATTTCACATTCAGCTTGCTTGAGATGTTTCAGAAATTGTTTTTGCATAATTATTAGATGACAAGAACTAGCGGACTAGTTAGTACTATCCACCTGCCCACTGATGTTATTTTACAACTAACACCATCAAGTGTCATCCTAACATACCAAATTCTGTGTCTTGAGGCCCAGTATACATAAATACCTAATTTTAAGCCGCTGGCATTAGTTCCACATCATGAAACTAATGCCATTGGAAGACACTGACTAAAGAACCCAGATATAAACAAATCATTCATAGGTACATAATTTGCATTGACTCATGACTAAAACTGTTATCAATAAATAATTCATTCAGTTCACATATGAAGTTTGATCATGTATCTCACTATTAAAGTTTATACATCTTTCTACTAAATGGAAGAACACTCTCCAAAAAATAATATTATTAGTCACATATTCAATTGTGGTAGGCTAAATCATACTTCCCGCCACTTAGGATTCAAAAACTGTATATCCAAATCTGGCAAGTGTTTTCTAATGCAGTATTTTGAAAAATAATGAGCAATCATTATTAAAAATACTATACTGAAGGGCCGGCCAAGTGGCTCAGTTGGTTAAGAGCTCGCTCAAGAGTTTGAGCTCTGAGCAACAGCGGTTCGAGTCCAGCCCGAGCTGAGCAGCCGCTGAGCTGCCAACAGGTAGCAGGATGGCTCAGCTAAAAAATATATATATATACTATACTGAGCTGGGTCTCAATTATTCATCATCTACTTGGCCATAGAAGATAGGTGAATGGGTAAAGGGGGAAATAGATGAGTTATTATTTATGGGTATTTTTAACCATGGATAAACTAGAGTTTAGCTCATTGGCTTCAGACCATTAGGTTAAGTACTACATCAACATTTCCTGTATCAATCTAGAAAACAGATTCTATTCTCTAACCTCACTCTGGACTATAGCCTCAAAGTATCCAGCAAATGCAAATATTAAGATTTCTCAATGTTTTGGATAATTATTCATGCTGTCTTTATTTGTATACTTCTTTCCTAAGCCTGGAAATCGAAATTATTGATGCAATTTGTGTTTGTACCTCTGGTAACTTGGGTCTTTGCTCAAATGAGTAAACCTATCTCAGGTTTAGTGTCCAAGAAATAGGTATGAGACACTGGAAACTACAAGACATTGTTAAAGACATTAAAGAAGAAACAAAGAAATGGAAAGATATTCGGTGTTCATGGGCTGGAAGAATTAACATTGTTAAAATGTCCACATTACCTAAAGCAATCTACAGATTCAATGCAATCCCTATCAAAATACTTCAACAAAGTTAATTTTTTAAAATGAGTAGATAATTTCATACAGCAGCAACTACTTTAAAAACGGTAACAAGCATTTATATTCCCACTGCCTGGCTTTGTCAAATATTAAAATTTTATCATATTTAGCATATATATGCCACATATATATGTTTAACGTCAATCTTTTTTTTTTCCGCTCAGTTCTTCATGTTAGAGAATTTCTATCAATCTATCTTCAAGTTCACAAATTCTTTCTTCTGATGTCACCAATGTGGTACATTTGATTCTTTTTTTACAGTTTCCATTACTCTTTTAAGATTCCCCATCTGTTCACTCATCAAGACATGTTTGTTTAATTCTTTGAACATTTTTTTCTTTAGTTCTCTGAACACATTTATATTAGTTGCTTTGAAAGATTTTCTTAAATCCAACATCTGGGCCCATTGTGAGTCACTTTCCAATGACTGACTAAATATGAATCACACTTTTCCTGAATATAAATCACACTTTTGTGTTTCTTTCCACAGTGATTTTTGGTTGACAATTAGACAGTATAATATTGTGTATGATGACTGAATAATGTTGTGCTCTTCTGAGGATTACTGGATTTCCCTTGTAAGGAGCAATGAATTTGCATAGACTCAAATTACAGTCTCTTGTCTCTCTCCCTCAGTGTTCAGCAGCCAATATCCCTGATTGGTTCTCACCTACTAACTAATGCTTTTTACCCTAGCCCTTTGGGGATCTCTTTTGTACCTGTGTAGTTTAATGGACAGCCAAAGAGTTGAGCAGAATTAATACCCAGATTCTGGGGCTCATCTTCTCTGCAGTTCTCTTACATCTGAGATTTCCCCATAAACTTCCACCTGCTCTGTCAGGTCCAAATTCTGTTTATCTGATCATTCAAACCAATAAAACGAAACATTCTGCCACTATAGCTATGCACAAGACACAAGGTACTTAGTCAAAAAAGCAAAAACTCACAGATTTTAGCTGGTGTTTTGTCTTTAAAGTATAGCCCCTCTCACAAATCTGTTTTTTTGGGGGTTTTTTTGCCAGACTTCTGACCTCTGCCACCTCAAGCTGGTAAAACTATAGGTTTTCTGCCACATGAGATCCAGGGATTGGGGAACTCCCTCAGGCAAAAATGCCATAAAAGTTGCAATTCTTACCCATTGTAGTTATGGTCTTTAAGGGTAAACTCTAGTTTTTACCTACTTTTGATCACTTTCTATGGCCTTCAAATAGTATGTCTAGATTTCGTAATTTTGTTTTCTGGGAAGGTTCATTCAACCACTTCATTCTGCCATTAACAGGGAACCCCGATTATATATATATATATATATATATATATATATATATTTTATATGCTTGAAATATTGTATAATAAAACATAATATACTAAAATAACACACACACACACACACAACACACTCACACACATGTACAAACACCCTGATATTTTTCTGGATGTACAGGGGTGACGCATATGCTCATAATCTTCACTGTGGTGTTCGGCATTTAGTAAAGGCTCAAAAAATTTTTTTAATTAATGAATTAAAAAGGTAGATTGTTACAAAAATAATTTCAGAGAATCAAGAATTCTCTGAGAGGAGGTTTGAGGCAACAGAGATCAGTTTTGCCAAGAGTGGAAAAGTGCTTATCAAATTGTGCTAAGCACTTTGCTTCTGGGAAATAGTTTTACAGACTTTTTTTTTTTTTAAAGAAATATTATCCTTAGGACCTGGATACCACTTTTGACTCTTTTACATCTAGCATTCAGAGGCAGAAAATTTTAGACCTCAGGTAATAGAACTTAAAGCCAACAATTTATACAACCACTGTACTTGGCTTATTTTCCAATTATATACTACTGTTATTGAGCTATAACAATATCTACTATAATATATATCTATCGTTGTAAAGACAAAATCCAGGAAAAAATTATTCAACCTAATCATCACACCTTTAGAAATAAATTTTGTCTCAAGTAAGAGGGCAAGATAAAGTTGATTTGGATTCATCATTATTAATTTTTCTTGTTAAAATAGGAAACCCCTTTTTTATTGACATTTTATCTGTGAACATTTAATCTTTAGCTTTATAGAATAGCAAGTTTTAAAGACAATTAACCTTCAACAGATTGAGTGGGTAGGCTATATTTTATAACTTATAGTTTATATTCTCTATCGTTATACTTTCCCAGAACTTTCCTTATAATCTTATAAGCTCATTTATCCTGTTCTCCTGCAGATAATCACAAAAATGAGAAAAGACCCTTTAGTGAAGCAAAAAGATGAAAGTGATCATAGACTGGCTTTCTATAGCTATAATGATTTCTAGTCCTACTTTTACAAGTGAACATGAATACTACATAGGAAAGTTGTAAACTTTTAAAAAGAATTACTTTTTGCACATAGATGAAAAAGCTGACTTTCAAATAATGCTTGTTTTAAGGTAAAAAAAAAAATTTACACTCATTCACCCCTCTCCCTGGAACCAAAGAACACAGTTTGGAATCAATTATAGCAGTCCCAATTAGCGACCTACGTTGAGGTTGTGGCAGGTGGAACAAAGGGAAAGGGAGGGATTTCATAGGCGGAACAGACAGTCTAGACTAGCAGTTCTCAACCTTCCTAATGCCGCGACCCCTTAATACAGTTCCTCATGTTGTGGTGACCCCCAACCATAAAATTATTTTCTTTGCTACTCCATAACTGTAATTTTGCTACTGTTATGAATCATCATGTAAATATCTTTTTGTTTTCCGATGGTCTTAGGCGACCCCTGTAAAAGGGTTGTTCAACCCCCAAAGGAGTCGCGACCCACAGGTTGAGAACCGCTGGTCTAGACAGCAACTGGATAGAGAGGAGGCACGAGGTGATTGGCAATGTCAATAAATAAGAAATACAGATAGAAAATAATGAGTGCAGTTTTGAATGTAGTGAGTGGTGCAGACAACTGAAAATTCAACTCTGCAGGTCAGACTGGAGACTTGGACCTGAGCATCAGCAATGTGACGTGGTGGGCTACATGAAACAGGCGACGGAGAACATGTAGAACAAGGTACTAAAACTTTAAGAAAGCCTCAAATCAAGAGGATGAGCAAAGAAAAAAAACAAAACAAAACAAAAATAGACTAAGAAGCGTCAATGAAAGAGGTGGCCGCATGAGGAGAGTGTGGGGTCCCAAAGTTGAGGGTAATAAAACTTTCAAGTAGAGAATAGTCAGTGAAAATTCTATAGACGGTGAGACTTTGGGGGTTTTGCTATTAAGAAGTCATTAACCCAGAGTTGCTTTAACAGTGGACCGAGTATCAAAACTGGACTATAGCTGACAATGACTTTAGCATTCTATAAGAACAGCAGCACTCTGTCTAGCAAATCTGAGATCTAATTCTCAAAACAATTAACACCATAAACTAGATAAACATACCATGTTATCATAGCTTGATGCCATAACTAACCTACTTTCCAGCTACTAATATGTTTCCTTTTACTCCTCTCAAATCCAGAGAAAATTTCAAGTGGCTGCTCCCGGTCTTTAATTTTAGCTAATCCATCAGTCAATTCCGTCATCTCTCTGAAAATAAATTCTGGACTCCAACTATGTCTCACTACCTCCACTTCTACCACCCTGATCCAAGCCCCAATCCTCTCTGGCCTGTATTACCGCAACAGACTCTCAACTTGTCTCCCTGCTTCAGTCCTTGGCCCCCATAGCATTGTCTCAACACAACAGTCCAAATAATCTGTTAAAATGATGTATCACGTCACATCATTCCTTCGCTCATAACCTTCCAATGGCTTCCCATTTCACTCAAGAGCCAAAGTCCTTGCAATGGCCCACAAAGCAATCTCATCCCCTGTGATTTGCTCCCTCTGTCATCTGGTTCCAGCCCTATTGGCCTCCATGCTGTTCATCTAGCACAGCGGTTCTCAAATTTTGATGTGTATCAGAATGGTCTGGAGAGCTTGTTAAGATACAGGTTGCTGAACCACACCCCCAGGGCTTTCTGATTCGGTAGCTTTGGAGTGGGGCTGAGAATCTGCATTTCTAACAAGTTGCTGATTCTGCTGATGAGAAGACCACACTGGAGAACCATTGATCTAATATATCAACAACAGTCTCTCTCTCGCCCTTGGTACTGCCTGAGACATCCCTAAGTCAAAGAGCCTCAAAAAATAAAAGTAAACAAATTAGTACGTGGAAAAGCAGTGCTCACGGCAACAAGCTATGAGAACATGGTATAGTCATCTAATTTATGATGTCTTACTTGCTTAGAGAACTAAATAATTCCTTCAGTTTATGGCTCAGATATCTTCTAATCAGTGACACAATTCTTGACCTATGGAAGACGACAACTCCACCCCTACCTCCCCAAAGAAAGGCCCAGCTAGAGCACCCTGCAGTGAAGACCACCACTGATAAGCTCCTCCCATGTGCTGAGCTTTTAATCAGCTTTGGAGTTTCCCTCTCTTAAACATGAACAGATAAGTAAACATAACCAAGTGTTTGATAAAAATATCTAATATAAAATACAGATGCCACAACAAATAATCTAAAGTTCAAGTAAAAAGATCAAGGTTAAATTCACCTTTATTCAGTTTTAATGGTAATGTGTAATCAAATTAAACAGAATTTAATTTGCTTTAATATTCTTTTTTAATCAGATTCCCAACATCATGGCCTATTTTAAAATGGTTTGTTTAATCCATGACTTGAATCTAAACAAGTGCTAGATAATGCTCAAGAATGTTGCTTTTAGAAATATTTTCTTTGAGGTAGGCTAGCCAAAATTGCAGTTTTCCTGGAAAAGTTATCAAGTTGCTTAAATGCTTGTGTGCTTAACTATATTTATCAGAACAAAGTTTGTTTTCCAACAAAATGAAACTAAAGCCACCTTTGAACTCTCATTCTAATAATCTTTGTCTCCCTTAAATGCTGCCACTTTTACTTTTCAAGACCTCTTCTTTACTTTCCTCTCCTTCCAAAAAAGCCTCTTGGATTGAGTTCTAATCTGGGTGATCTGTCAGTTCTTAAAACGTAATGCAAGTGTAGATCCCTGGGAAAAGATGGCAGATGGAACACATGTATACAATTTCACTAACTCTGAAAACGTTAGTAAAACTGCATAACGGTTGTTTTTTAAGACAAAAGCTAAAGGTGTACTAGGCACACATCCCAGCTGGATGCCAAACGGCCAAGTGTTCAAATCAATATTCAGTGACACCAAACGTCACCATTATACAGTGAACATCTGGGATACCAGAATACATGTGAAATTCAATCCAATTTTTAAAATTGTATTACCATTTTATTATTTAACTTTTTGGAAATAATTTCTTAACACTGAAAGCTTCTAGACTGTTCCTGTGATCACTATACTTCATTGTCTGTAATATTATATAGATGCCCCATTTTCAAGAAAAGTCATTAGGGAATCAAGATTGTTTTTCACAAATTTTGCCAGTCTAGATACTGCTGAAAACAATGGTGTTACCAAGTTATCAGGCTTTCTTACCTCTCCTATAACATTTGTTAAGATAAAAGACTTGTTTCCTCTTTAATCTCTAGGTTTGAAGATTTAGTCGATAGTGATGATGCAATTTCACAGAAAAAATTTCATGAACTAAAGCTTTGTATACTGCTTGATGATGATGCTTTCTAAATATTTTCAAAGGAGTCCAAGATTGTTGCCCTAACATATAATTTTATTTTAATACTTTTATACATACTTACTGCTTCACATGATCAACTAAGAAAAATTTGTCTTTAAATCTTGGATCTAAAAGTCTAACAATGGAGAGATGTAACTGGCTTCCAAGACACCAAAAAAAAAAACAAAACACCAAAAAAACCCCCAAAACAAACAAAAAAACACACCAGAAAACACCAGACTTTCTATCAATATCTCAGCTTTTATTGCATCCATGCCAATTTCAGTATCTTTTCAAGAAGTAGAATGATAGGGCTTTTATAGAAGATATCATGTAAGAGTTACTTGTATACTTCAAGGTACATCTATCTGGTTACTTAAAAAGGCTCCAGTACGTGGAGTATAGTGTGGGAGTGGAGTCAAGGGATTTGTAATAGATATGTATGATATTGGGGGGATATGGGGCGGCGGATTGGGGGAGGGAGGCTGTCACTTCGAGGGGTAAAAAGTATAACTATTGCACTGTGTTGTACAGCTGAAACTAATTCTAAAAAAATGTGTATTTCATAATAAAAAATAATTTAATA
>NW_017731518.1:148557-157899 GCF_001890085.2 Hipposideros armiger | reverse complement strand
GAGAGGGAGAGAGGGAGAGGGAGAGAGGGAGAAAGAACGCATGGGCGAGAGAGCTGGCACAAAAAGAAGCCCACCTTGCTTTAATATACTGCAGAATTACATCACAAGGTAGCTTCAAAATCTCTTCTATGTCATAATTTTTCTTAGGCCAAAATAGGTTTTCACTCCTAGAATCTAGAATCAGTAGTCCTCTATATCTGCTAAGAGGGGTTTCAGCTCTGAGACCCATGGCTTAGAGTGCCCTACTCCGGCCCTCCATTAGCTGTACCCCACCCACAGGGTAAGGAGCACACAGGGCCCAAGGTGTGTGCCCACCCCAAGCCTGTGCCTCATCCTCTCCTAGGCCGTGTGCCAGATGCCTGGGACCATACACTTCCCTGACCAAATGGCCTGGAGCCCAATGCCAGGCTTCTTCCTGAAGTCGGTCCTCCTGAAAGCAGACCATGCCACTACTGGGTGCATGCCCAACCCAAGGGGTACTCGGGGGTGGCTGTTCACTGGGGACATAGAATGAGCTTGGACATGGGGCCTGAGGTATGTGTGAGGTCTTTCCAAGTGCAGGACAGAGGGCCCAAGAGGGAGGATGGGGAGCAGGCCTCAGACCAGGGGCTGGCTCTCTCCACACACCATGTTCCAAAGCCGAACCCAAGGAATCCAAGAACTCGTTGGACTTCCAGATTTTCAAAACGATATATTTGCCAAAGTAGAAAGATATATTTCTCTAAATCTGTAAACTTGTATAATTTGGCTTCTTTTTTTTTTTAGCTGAGCCATCCAGCTACCTGTTGGCAGCTCAGCTTGGGCCGGGCATCGAACCGCTGTTGCTCAGAGCTCAAACCCTTGAGTGAGCTCTCAACCAACTGAGCCACTCAGCCGGCCCTAAACTTGTATAATTTGGAACTACATAGACATATGTTACATGGGCCTCCGTTTCTGGGCCTCCATTTGTATTCCTGCCCTAGGCCCACCTGTCAAAGTGAATCTGTGTAGAACGCTTACTAGTATTCAACACTATTACACTGACATAATAACACTGATTAGATCCAACAGTAACCTGGAATGGTCTTTTCCCAGATTTTGATATGGCTGACTCATTTTATTATTCAGTTCCAACTTACACATCACCTCTCAGAGAAGTCTTCCCTACCCACTTCATATAAAATAGCCCTCATGAATCACCCTACATCACATTACCCTGTTTTATTTTCTTTACTACCCTTACTAATAATATCTGGAAGCATTTATGCAAATTCCATGACAGTAGGAACCTTGCCTGTCTTGTTATTCCTTTACAGACTAATGAATTCTTACTTTATGCCACATATTATAATCTGCAACTATCATTTATTTTGTGGCTCAAATCATCCCCAGATCTGGCTAGAATCTAGCATGTTACCATGTATCCTTTTGTCATGTCCCACCTTTTTGTTTTGTTTTGTTTTTTAAACATTTCTTTATTTGTGGGCACCACACGATATTCCAGGGTCATCTTACACTTTTATGCTCCAGCCCAAGGAGCCTGGTTTCTATTATTCTCCACTCCCTTTAATATTCAATAATTACAATGATTACATGCAAAATTATAGACTAGACTAAAATGAATTTAGCGAAGTAATTCTACTCTATGAGGTTTGGTTCCACCTTAATGACTAGTTGACATCCCCAGACATCATCTCCAGCGCACTCGGTCATTACAGAGATAAGCAACAGGGTTCTGTATATATAAATAGTAACTTTTTAAAATAATGACCATCAAAGTTGTATCAAGTACCAAAAATACTGTGTATTGGTGCTCAGACCGAGACCTTAGGAGAGACCCTTACAACATAGAGAAGGAGACTATTAGGTTCTTGTCACTGCTGTTGGTGACTGTTTTATAAACTGACACAGCTATCCTGTGCAGGGTAAAGAGAATGTTCTGGAGTGTGGCTTATTCCGCTATGCACTAGCTCTGTGTCCTCAGGAAAGTTACTCAATGTTCTAAGCCTCAGTTCCTTCTCTGTAAAACAGGAGCAATAGTTCTCATTTCACAGGGTTGTTATAAGATACCCGCGTAAAGCAATGAGCACAGTCCTGACACGTTATGAGAGCTTACTGATACCCAATATGGCACCATTGTCCTGCGCAGGGTATGGCTACATGACCTTTCATATATAAGGAAGGGGCTTAGAAACTTCCATAGGCCACATGCAGCATTTCCTCTTAATTGAGCAAGCCAATAATGCTGATAAAACATTTTTAATGCATTTCCTTCCCAAGCATCTGCTTTTCTCAAGAAACCTTAGGGCACTGACAGTTGTGTGTGTGTGTGTGTGGGGGGAGTGGGGACAGGGCAGGAGGAGACAAGAGTGGGCCCGTCAATGACACAGCTGTTCAGCTGCCCCATCTTGATTACCTTTAGATACACAATCTTCTCCCCTAGTTAATAGATGAACTTACTTGCTATGGCTTCTTTAAAGGAAAAAAAATACCTCATACGAAAGGCACTGCAATCAGCAATATGCTCTGATGGCTTAGTTAATTTTTAGCTAACACTCAATGGGCTGATGGCTTGTCCAGTGAACCCGACTAGCCACAGGATTTTAACCATCACTGAGTCCCACAATGGTGAACACCCAAACAATGTCATGCTAAAAAAAATAACGTCCTCTGTGTCTAAAAATAACTCAGAATGCTGCTAGAGGCAGTATTTTAAAAAACATTTAACCTTTCTGGATGACTATTAAGCAATATGTAACTAAAGCATTGTTTTCTGAATGGTAGTCACAATCCTAGGATTTGCCCGAAAGAAATAAGAATGCAAAACTGTATGTAGAATAATATTCATTACCACATTGTTTATAATAGAAAAACATTAGAAAGAGCCTATATATCCAATAAAGGATGATGGATTAAACTGTGGTAGAACTACTCGGGGTACCAAAACAATGTATACAAGTGGACACTTTGGTCAACGTTGCTCAAGCAGTAGTTCACGGTAATCAGAAGGGGCTGGGTGCTAATGGTAACCACTTTGAGCACCTCTTGTAATTGTGAAGTCAAACATGACTTGTATTCATCTTTTGTTATCGGTATATCTTGAGTATTACAATTTTAATACAGGTTTTCTTTCTTAAAATGTGTATACATATTTTTGGCACCCTCTGTATATATAAGAAAAGTACATAGCCAATAAAATAATGGTATAGGTCTACATTTACTGATATGGGAAGATAATCATGATATGTCTATCTTCAAATGGATAGCATGGATTATAAACTAGATATGATTCCAGTTCTCTTTTAGAGTATACAGTATGTATCTACATCATGACATGCCTAACTATGTATAGTCATCCATCCAAGTATAGAAGGATCTATACCAAAATATGAATTAGTGGTTATGTGTAGGTGAAGAATTTGGCATAGTTTTAAATTTTCTTCTTTATACTTTTTCCCCTTTTCTTCAGCTTTTACAATAAGCATACATTACTTTTATAATGACAAAAAGTTTAAATCCCACTCAACCAACCAATGAATCATAAAGAACCCCAATATCTGAGTTGCCCCATGGGCTAAGCACTGATGATAACTGCCAGAACGCCCTGGAATAAAAGACTACTTCTCAGGATAATTCTCTGATTAGACAGCCCAGAGAACTCACAGGGTATCACATCAGGCATAACGACTTAGCATAGCCCTGAGGGCCAGACACTTATCAGATAGAGAACAAAAATTTTTTCCTGAGACAAGTTTTCTGTAATTGAGAGAAACAGCATTGGTAACATACATACTTTGAGGTATGAAAAAACTTACTGCAGTCGATAATCTAGATGCCAATGTCATTTCCAAGTTCCCTTTGAGACCAAGTAGTGCAGGAACTAAAATGAAAACTTCTGTTACTTTTTTGAACACCTCCCAGTGCTGTAAAAAAAAAAAAAAAAGAGAGAGAGAGAATTTTCAGACATTTTTTGAAATACAGTTTAGAACAAAGACGTTTCTAAAAAGTCTTGGCCTGTTTTCCAATGTTGCATTTGCATTTTGGATGACAACACAGGTCCTTTAATCAGTGAACATTTAGCTTAGCCTCATTCTCCAGAGCCCTGAAGCCTTGAGTTACTTTAGAAGATCGAGTTAGAGTTAAGAGTGATAGTCACTTCATCCCCAAATATATCTAACTTGATACACATCTCTGATACACTTAAATTTTACTTTATCCCTTATGATGGCAAGAGTCAGTGTAGTGGTTAAGAGCATAGACTAATCAGGTAACATGGGTTTGAATCTTGGTTCCAACACTAATAACAACAACCCCACAGGAATATTACAGTAATATTAACTCATTTCACAAATGAAGAAATAAAGATTCAGAGAAGTTAAGTGATTTTCCCAAGGTCAAAATATGGGACCTAGAATAATAGGCCTCAGGAGTTCTGAGTTATTTATCCATGTTCTGGTCCCAATTTTAAGGCATGAGGCAAAAGGCTGCAGAGCACACGATCGTAAAAACAGCACTAAATTGGAAAACTTGTGATTCCAGGCATGGATCTTTCAAAACTTGGCTGTGTAATCTTGGATGAGTCACATATCTTTCTGATCTCAATTTCTTCAGCCATAAAATGAAGATATAATCTGCCCTGTCTAGCTCTTGGGGGAAATACCATAATAATGAAAATAACAAATATTAAGGTACTTTATGAACTGAAAAGACCATACAAATGACTTAATAACACAAAGTGCTATTTTACAAATGTTATTAAGAGGCAAAGTTCCCAGTATGAGACTTTATGGACAAAGCATATTAATTTATGCTAAAAAATAACTAAGAACAGTCATCATTAATGCCAAGACGAGTGAGAAAAGTAAGCTTTAAATTCATCTCATAAATGAAAGAATTAAATTTGTCCCCAAAGTTTCCTTAGAAATTGTTCCAAGTAGGTATAGAACTAGGGCCTAAAGAGAATTTAGAATATGTTTATCAGATCAGTCTTTGGTAAAATCTTAGCTCAAAAGATTTTCAAGGGAACCCCTCCAGGGACAAGCCAATTAAAAATGGGCCTAGTGGTTTCTTTTCTAACAAAACAAAGAGGCAACCAACCAAATGGGAGAAGATATTTGCTAAAACACCTCTGATAAGGGGCTAATATGCAAAATATATAAGGAACTCATACAACTCAACAACATAAAAAACAAACATGAAACTTAAAAAAACCCAAGAGTAACATAATAAGTTGAGGAACATATCCACAGAGTCTTAACTTAAAAATAAACAGAAAAAGGTTTTAAAAATCTAATTGGTGGGGCAGCAAATTGGGGGAGGGGGGGTTGTCACTTTGAGGGGTAAAAAGTATAACTTTTGCTCTGTCTTGTACACCAGAAACTAATTTTTAAAAAAAACTACATCAAAACCGTTCTGTAGAATAAAATGCAAAGGTTAGAAAGAATGAGTTAGACTTACATAATTTGTCATGGAAATTTCTCCAAGACAGACAGTTAAAAGTATACTTATGGGGCCAGCCGAGTGGCTTGTTGGTTAAGAGCTGGCTTGGGACGCCAGCTCTGAACAGCAGGGCCCCAGTTTGGATCCCACATGAGGGCCAGTGATGCTGCCTTTACAGCTAAAATGGGGAACAACAGCTCGACCTGGAGCTGGGCTGCAGTGAGTCACCCATGACGGTAGGCTGCAGTGAGGCTGCAGTGGGCTGTCGTGAGCTATCGTGAGTGGCTGGCAACCAGCGTGAGCTGCCGTGAGTGGCCATTCAGTGGCCATCTACTGATCTGGCTCACCTGCAAAGAGCTCAGTGATAATAACAACATGGGCCAGTGAAGCGACGTCCTCCACAACTAGACTGAAGAACAAAAAGGACAGCAACTTATCTGTTCCCCTTCCCAGATTCCCCAATGCTGTTCCCCTCCCCCAACCCCCCAATAAAATCTTTTAAAAAAAAAGTGTACTTGTTTGTATGTTCATTTTAAAAGACTCTAGAAAGATACACAACAAAGCAGTTACATCTGGGAAAAAGAGAGTGGGTAAAAAGGGACCTTGACAGTTTGCTCATACATTTTTTATTCTATGAATCTTTGAAAGAATATATTTGAACATTGTTTATGTAAATTTTAACAGAAGAAATGAGACTGACATGGCTAAATGACATGGAAATTTGGCAAAGGTAAATTAATTTTTTAAATGTTATTGAACAATTTTTATAGAATTATAAGTATATGTATAGATATGTATTCTGTAGATATAAGTTTGTGTATACAGATTAGCATGATTACATCTGGAAAAGACGGGCAGGGAGATTTGGAAAATGGAATGGACAGTCAATATTTAGTATTGTTTAAATCTTTATGATATGTACATATTGTTTGGTAATTTTAAAATAAATTTAAGATAAAACTTCAAAAAAATCTAATTGGTAAAAGAAGTTTATGCATTTTTAAGAAACATATGTAATCCAAATCTGGAGAAGTTTTGTTTTTCATGTTAACTTAGTTTATAAAACTAAACAAATGACCAACCTCATTCAAAATTACAGACATGCAAATTAAAAAGGCAATAAATTTTCATTTGTGAGATTGATAAAGATCAAAAAATGAAATAAACTGTTGGCAAGAATATCAGGAAATAGGCTATTCCACTGTTGGGGAGAATGTAAGTTTAACTTCTTGGGGAGAATTTGGTACTATCTATCAAATGTAAAAGCACATGATTTTCAACTCAGATCTCTACTTCAAGGAATTTATCCTACAAATAAACTTGAACATGAGTTCAAACACATACATACATATAATGAGTTGACTTCATCACTGTTCATAATAGCAAAACATTTGAGGCAATTTAAATCCCCTTCATTAGGTAACTTCATAAAAAAAATGATGCATCTTTGCAATGGGGCATTACTTAGCTGGAAAACAATTTGATAAATGTGTATGTACCTATATAGCAGCTCCAAGACCAATTAAGAAGAGCAAGGTGAAGAGGTACTTTTTGTTTGTGTTTTTTACACACACACATGTACATATATTCAATGTCTATTGAAGGAGATAGAAAAAAATAATAACTAATTTCTAAGGAATGGAATGGGGGAAGGGCACATACAGGAGAGGCTGACTTCTTTCTCCATTATATGGTCTTTTTTTTTAGATTTTATTGGGTAATTGGGGAAGGGAAACAGCCAAGTTGTCCTTCAATCTTAGTTGTGGAGGATGCAGCTAGCTCAGCTCCAAGTCCAGTCACCATCCAGCTGCCCATTGGCAGCTCGCGGCACCTCAGCCGCGAGATTGAAGGTGCCATGTTCAATCTTAGTTGCAGGTGGGCATAGACCACCATCCCATGTGGGAGTCGAACCAGAAACCTTGTTAGAAGCACATGCTCTAACCAGCTGAGCCATCCTGTCACCTGTTGGCAGCTCAGCAGCAGCTCAGCTCAGGCACAGCTCATGGGTCCATGTGGGAATCGAACCAGCAACCCTGTTGCTCAGATCTCAAGCTCTTAACCAACTGAGCCACTTGGCTGGCCCCCCCGTTATATATTCTTTCATAGAGCTTAAATATGCTATATCAGGTACATATATATTTTTTTCATTAAACATTTTATTTTGAAATAATTGTAGATTCACATGCAATAAATAGAGATCCCATTTTCCTTTACCCCGTTTTCCCCAATGGTAGGGGGAAACTATAGGACAATATTACAAAGAGGATATTGACGCTGATACAGTCAAGATACAGGACATTTCCATCACCACAAGGATCCCTCCTATTTCTTTTATAGCCACTTCTCTTCCCTCCCAACCTCTTCTTAATCCTTGGCAACCACCAATCTGTTCTCCACTTCTACAGTCAATTCAAGAATGTTGTATAAATGAAGTAATATAGTGTAGCCTTTTGAGATTGGCTTTTTTTCACTCTATAATTCTCTGGAGATTCACCTAGGTTGCACATATCAATAGTTCGTTCCTTTTCGTTGCTAAGTAGTATTCTATTACACGGAATTACCAAACTCTAACAATTCAACTGTCAAAGGACTTCTGAGTCGTACCCAGTTCTTGGCTATTATGAATAAAGCCGCTATAAACATTCGTGTACAGGATTTGCATGAACATAAATCTTCATTCTCTGGAATAAATGCCCAGGAATACAATTGCTAGGTTACATGATAGGTAATGCTTAATTTTTGTTTATTTTTAAGACATTGTGTTTTCCGGAGTGGCTGTACCATTTCAAATTCCCACCAGCAATGTATGACTGGTACTATTTCTCCACATGCTCCACACCATTTGCTATTCTTACTATTTTTTATTATAACCATTCTGATAGCTGTGTAGTAACATCTCACTGTGGCGCTCATTTGCATTTCTCTAATGGTTAAAGATGTTGAACACTTTTTCATGTTGATTTGCCATCTGTGTATATTCCTCAGTGAAATGCCTCTTTATGTCTTTTGCCAATTTTAACCATTGAGTTTTGAGAGATCATTATATAGTCTAGTCTTTTGTCAGGCATGTAGTTTGCAAATATTTAATTCCACTCTGTAGTTTTGCTTTTCATCCTTTTACAAGGTCATTCACAGAACAAACATTTTATTTGATGAAGTCCAATTTAGCCATTTTTCTTTTTTACACATCACGCTTTTGGGGTTGAGTCTAAGAAATCTCTGCCTAGTCTGAGATCCTCAAGATTTTCTCCTATGTTTTTCTAAATGTTTTATAGTCCCAAATTTTATATTTAAATATGAGATCTATGTTGAGTTTATTTTTCCATAAAATATAACACAAGTTGCGACTCAGTATTTTGCCTGTGGATGTCTGATTGCTCCAGCACCATTTGCTAAAAGGGCTGTTTTTCCTCCACTGAATTACTTTTGTATCTGTCAAAAAAATAGTTTACTGTATCCATATGGGTCTATCTTTGGATTGTCTGTTCTGTTGTATGGATCTATGTGTCTATCCCTCTGCGAATACCACCGTCTTAATTACTGCAGCCATTTTAATAAGCTAGACATCAGGTAGAATGATCCTTCCCACTTTATTTTTGCTTTTCAAATTTATTAAAGCTATTCTATTTTCTTTCCCTTTCATATGAATCTTGGGCTATCATTTATGTGTACAAAAATATCTTGCTGAGATTTAAAAAGGTCTGTTAAACCAATATATCAATTTGGGAGAACTGACATCTTTAGTATGTTGAGTCTTCCAAGCCATGAATATTCTCTTCGTTGATTTAGATATTCTTTTTTTTTTTTAATTGGGGTATTGGGGGGAAGGGAACAGTGCTGGGGAATTGGGGGAAGGGGAACAGACAAATTGCTTTCGTTTTGTTCTTCAGTCTAGTTGTGGAGGACGTTGCTTCACTGGCCCAA
>NW_017731518.1:142898-143982 GCF_001890085.2 Hipposideros armiger | reverse complement strand
ACACACACACACACACACACACACACACACACACACACACACACACCATTAACAGTATAGTCTTCAAGGATCTCTGGGTTTTATGGACATCAGCTTTCAATAATATTCTAATGGTAAGTATAAATTTGCTTAAGAATTACTAGAAGTTCCAAAGGTATTAGCTCAGTTTACTTATATTTCTTTTAGATGGGTGGATGGCTAACACTAACCTCATTTTATAGACTCTTATAATAGATTAAATCTATGGGCAATCTGAGATAACACATGTTTTATAGAGAACAGGACTTATCCATGAGACAGGGCTCTGCCATTTACTAGCTGTGTATTCTTAAGTGAATCATTTAAAACTGCTCATTTTCAGTGAGGGAAGAAAAAGACATGGAGCCTGGACTAGGTGATACTAGGTGATTTCTAAGGATATTTCCAATTCTGACCGTCTATGATTTAAAACTCTAAGTTTGATTATCAAAATTCAGGAATCTGCATAACAGAGGTAGAGTTTACTTTCTTTCATTCTTTCATTTCACAACAAATTACTGAATGTCTGCTCTGCGTAAGGCATTAGGCTGGTTTTTTGGACCGGGCCCTACTTAAGTGGGACCAAAGACTGTGTGGCCTACCTACCCCCCTTCCTAGTAGGAATGAAACTTGGATTAGTTTAGGTCACTAGTTCTCAAACTTTAGCCCACCTCAAAATTACCCCAGGGACAGAAATATAACTCAGACTGGACCTGTCACATTAGTGTTAGCTCCCTAGTCACACTGACTGGTCCTAGGGGTAAGCATGTGACCAAAGACATAGTCCAGACCTGCAGAGTTCTGTCCTAGAATTTTCCGAACTGAAGGCAGAGGAGAGCGCATCCTTTCCCTTTGTAAAGAAGAACTACAAGGATATGACGCTACAACTGTCAGCAGCTACATGCGACAGGAGAGAATGAAGGCAATAAACAACATGGAAGTTGTAGTGAAAACAGAGAAAAGGTAGTCATAAAATTAAGTCCCTGCTTAGCTATATTTGTCCTCCTGTCCTCCCCAGTTACAAAAGACAATGCATTACTTTTTTATTGCTTACATTAACTGGTTA
>NW_017731518.1:139285-142878 GCF_001890085.2 Hipposideros armiger | reverse complement strand
CACAGCAGCCCAGCTCCAGGTTGAGCTGTTGTTCAGCATCTTAGCTGTGGAGGGCAGTGTCACTGGCCCTCATATGTGGGATCCGAACCGGGGCCCTCTCGCGTCCCAAACCAGTTCTTAACCATCGCGCCACTCGACAGGCCCTAGATATTCTTTGATTTCATCAATGTTTCATAGCTTTCGGTATACAAATCCCGTATATGTTTTGTTAGATTTACTTCTGAGTATTTATTTTTAGTAAATGTTATCATTTCTTTAATTCAGTGTCCATGTGTTTGTTGCTAGTGTGTAGAAATAGGATTTATTTTTGTGTGTATTGTATATCCTGTAACCTTGCTAAACTCATTTATCAGTTCTAGGAGCTTTTTTGTAGACTAATTGGGATTTCCTAAGAAGACACATCGTCTGTAAATACAGGGTAGTCTTATTTCTTCCTTTCTCATCTGCATCCTATTTATTTCCTTTTCTTGCCTCATTGCACTATGTTGAATAAAGGTAATGAATGCAGACATCCTTGTCCTGTACCTGATATTAGGAGAAAAGCATTCAGTATTTCACCATTACATATAATGTTGAGGAAGTTCCACTCTATTCCTATTGGAGAGTTTTTATCATGAACAGGTGTTCCATTTGTCAAATACTTTTTCTGCATCAGTTGATATGATCCTGTTATTTTCTTCTTTAGCCTGTTAGTATGGTGAATTACATTGATTTTCAAATATTGAACCCGACTTCAACCCCTGAATAAACCCTGATTATTCATGGTGTATAATTCGTTTTATATATTGCTGAATTCTGTTTGCCAATGTTTTGTTAAGGATTTTTCTGTCTATATTCAGGAGAGATATTGGTCTGTAGCTTTTATTTTTTAAATTGCATTGTCTCTGGTTCTGGTATCTTAGTAATACCAGCTTCTTAAAATTAATTGGGCAGTGTTCCCTCCTCTCTACTTTCCAGAAAAGCTTGAGAAGGATTAGTGTTAATTCTGATTTAAACGTTTGGTAGACTTTTCAGGTAAAACTATCTGTGTCTGAAGATTTCTCTTGAGAGGAGATTTTTAAATTATGAATTCAATTTCCTTAAAGATATAGGGCTATTCAAATTAACCATTGGGGGGGGGTGAATTGTGGTAATTGTGTTTTTGGAGAAAGTGATCCACTGTAGTCGTAAAATTTATGTGTGTGTAGTTTTTTTATAATACTCCTTTATTATCCTGTTGATGTCTATAGTGATAGCCCCTGTTTCTTTCTGGTATTGGTAATTTTTTTTCTTTATTATCAGTTTACTATAATTTTTCAATTTTAATGATCTTTTCAAAGAACCAGCTATTTGGTTCATTGATTTTTTTTCTATTGTTTTCCTGCTTTCAATTTCATTTATTTTTTTTTCTTTTATCTTTATTATTTCCTTTCTACTGCTTGTTTTGGGTTTATTTTGCTCAATTTTTTCTAAGTTTGAGATGGGAGTTTAGATTATTGATTAGAGATTTCTCTTCATTCTAATGTATGCATTTAGTTCTATAAATTTCCTTATCTGTACTGCTTTACCTGTGACTCACAAATTTTGATGTTATACTTTAGATAATCTGTGGGTTAAAGAGGATGTCTCAAGAAAAATAAAAAACAATTAAACTGAATGAAAATCAAAGTATATTTTTCTTGAGACATCCTCTTTAACCCACAGATTATCTAAACATGTTGTTTAGTTTCCAAATGTTTGCAAATTTTCCTGTTATCTTTCTGTAACTGATTTCTGGTTAGTTACATTGTGGTCGTAGAACATACTTTGAATGATTTCAGTATTTTAGATTTGTTGAGGTTTATTTGATGGCCCACGGTATAGTCTATCTTGGTATAAGATCAATGATAGCTTGACAAATGCTATTTCTGTATCAGTTGCTATAATCTTGCGATTTCCTTCTTTAGCCTGTTAATATGGTGAATAAAATTGATTATCAATTATGAACCAGACTTGTATTCCTGAGATAAACCTCACTTGTATTTTGCTGTTTGGGGAATTCTATAAATGTCAATTAGATCTTTGGTTAATGGTGTTACTAAGTTTTTCTATATCCTTGCTGATTTTCTATCTAGTTCT
Organism: Hipposideros armiger; assembly: GCF_001890085.2. NCBI lineage: Eukaryota > Metazoa > Chordata > Mammalia > Chiroptera > Hipposideridae > Hipposideros > Hipposideros armiger. The sequence goes on along the minus strand of NW_017731518.1, from coordinate 140,781 downwards.
ATCAATTACTGAGAGAAGAGTGTTGAAGTCTCCAACTATAACTGTGGGGTTTTTAATTTCTCCTTTCAGTTCTATTGGGGGCTCTCACTATCAGCTAACAGGATGAAAAGTCCCAGCACTCTACCTGCCCTTCTCTGATACCATCCTGGTTGAAGTGCTGTGGTACCTCATTATAGCCCCTTTCCCCCCCACCTCAGCTTTATTGAGGTATAATTGACAAATCAAATTGCAATATATTTAAAGTGTAAAACACAATTTGATATACATATACATTAAAAAAAGGATTCCCACCCTCAAGTTAATTAACATGTCACCTCACACAGTTACCATTTTGTGTATGAGAATGCTTAAGATCTACTCTCAACAAATATCAAACATCAAGTATACAGTAGCGTATTATCAACTATAGTCTCCATACTATACCTTAGAGCCTCAGAAGTCATTCATCTTGTAACCAAAGTTCTGTACGCTTTTACCAACCTCTCTCCATTCCCCACCCCCCAGACCCTAGCAACTACTATTCTACTCTGTTTCTATGAGTTTGACTTTTTTTTTTTTTAAGATTCCACATATAAGTGGTAGCATGCAATATTTGTCTTTCCCTATTTGGCATATTTCACTGAGCGAAATGCTCTCTAGTTTCAACCATGTTGTTCATTACAGCCTCTTGAGGTAGAATAGTTATTGTCTCAAAGTTTTCTCTCTTGCTGTGTTGCCCCATTCTTAGTCCTTTAGCTACAGACTTTGTTGCTGTTGTTGTTGTTATCATTGCTTGTTTGTTTTGTTTAGATTTTGTGGGTTTGTTTTGTCTGCACCTGTTAATATTTCCAGGTCGCTGGCTGCTTTAGCTCCAAGTGTGGGATATATGAAGCAAAAGAAAACCTAGAAACCTCACCACTGTTTTGTTCCTTAGGCCCCAAGGGGCCTAGCCAGCCTGCTGTCTTCATTTCACCTTTCAGAGTCTTCTTATGTTTCTTTTGTATAAAGTCTCCAAGGTTTTTTTTATACTTAATGGCAGGGATAGGTAAAAGTACGTATACTGCAGCTTCCTGGAAGTGGAAGTCCTTATAGTATTCATTAAATAAAAACCAGAGCCATTACGTCAGGGGGAGTGCTAGTGCCTTCCTGAGGTTACAACTACGTTAAATGAGGCGTTTTATCTGTATTACAAACTCTAAAACTATACCTATACTTTATATGAAGGGACAAACATGGTGATGCCTTCCTAGCTTTGTGACTCAAGACACTGGTGATAAAAATCAGTTGAACATTGATACTGTCCTCTTACCTTCTCTCTGCACTTTAAAGCACCAGTGCGTTGTCCACAAAACTTCAACAAAGCTTCCCTTTCCTGTCTGACCTCTCTACTTTCTATACCAGAAAAATAGCCCTACTTGGAGTTCCAGGGTTAGAAATATAACTCAGGTATTGAGTCCATCTGAATTTTGAAACACACACACACACACACACACACACACACACACACACACACACAC
>NW_017731518.1:125152-138287 GCF_001890085.2 Hipposideros armiger | reverse complement strand
CCTGTCCTCCCCAGTTACAAAAGACAATGCATTACTTTTTTATTGCTTACATTAACTGGTTAGTTGGGTTTCAATCTCTTACAACAGGAGAGTTCTGACTAGCAGAAGGTGATCCAAAGATACGTTCCCTAAAAACACGTAGATAGTACAGTAATTAAATGCATGAATTTTAGGGCCAGCCAAGTGGCTCAGTTGCTTAAGAGCTTGCTCAAGAGTGTGAGCTCTGAGCAACAACAGTTCGAGTCCCGGCCTGAGCTGAGCTGCCAACAGGTGGCAGGATGGCTCAGCTAAGAAAAAAAGCATGAATGTTAGCACCACTAAACTTGAGTTTAATTCAGCCACTTACCAGTTTTGTGATCTTAAGCAAATCATTTAATCTCTAAGCCTCACACATCAAATGGAAATAACATCACCTACTTCAGAGTCTCATAAGCATGAAATGAAGTAACTCATGCAACTTACTGATACTTGTTAACACTCCACCATTTATTGAACATTTAACTCCCAGGTACTGTAATTAGTGCTTTACATGCTCTTTTACTAAGTTCTTTAATTTGGAGCCCAGAATGCATAAAGGAACGTGATAAGGCACAAGCACACAAAGTTAGGTGAGACAAAAGCTTACTCTTTTGTATAAGCTTGAAAACGTAAAACCAGGCATTCTATCTCCTATAGGTCTTTTTGGTACCACTGTAGAGTTCCTATAACACTTGCTTTTTACTTCTAAAGGAGTTGAATGTTCAGTCATACTCTTACACTGTAGTTATTATCTATGTATTTGTATTTCCTACCACTACAAAAAGGCATAGACTTTGGGGTAAAAATTCTAAATTTGAATTCCCCCCCTTTGCTAGCTGGGTAAGCTCTCTGAGCCTCAATCAATGTCCTCGTTTGTAAAGTGAGGAAATATCTATAAAACTCCATCTTTAGATTATTACTTCAACTCAAAACAGGTGATCTTGGTAAATTTTCTCAGCAAGCATCAATTGACATCTCCAAACTGATGGATAATTAAAGAATACAAGTAGAAAGCAGAGAGGCAGGGCTAGAGTAGGTGTGACATAAAACAGGAAGTAGATGTTCTATTAAATGGAAGGGAGATAACGGCCAAGCAATATATCCTAATCTGCCATCTGTCGCCATTTAAATCCTTGTCCTGAACTTGGTGATCCAGCTGAAGCAGCACATGGGAGGAACAGCACCTGCTATGGACTGAATTGTGTCCCTCTCTGTGATTCATATGTTGAAGCCCTAACCCCCCAATGTGACTGTACTTGAAGATAAGGCCTGTGAGGAGGTGATAAAAGTTAATTGGGGTCAGAAGGGCAGGGCCCTAATCTGATAGGCTAATGCCCTTATGAGAGTAAAAGGCACCAGAGCTCTTTCTCTCTACCATTTGAGGACATAGGGAGAAAGCAGCCATCTGCAAGCCAGGAAGGGAGCTCTCACCAGAAACTGAATAGGCTGGCACCTTGATCTTGGACTTCCCAGCCAACAGAGCTGTGACACTAAATGTCTGTTGTTTAAACCACCCAGTCTATGATCTTTTGTTATAGACTAAGATAGCACCAAAGACAAACTTTATCTCTTTCAGTTTTAAAGCTGGCCCTGAACTCTATCACTCTAGAAGTAAGTAGCCCTTAAAGGATTACAAATGCTTTCACTTGCATTAAAGTTATACAGTGTATAGTGGTTAAGAGAACAGACATTGAAGTCACACCAAGATCCAAGCCCCAGTGTTATGACTTATTAATGTGAAATTTTTTATTTGATCGAACAAAGACAGTAACTCATCCTCTACAGTTTTCTCAGAAGGATTAAAATAAGATGATGTATGTAAAGGGCTTAGTACAGCGCCTGGCCTATAGCAAACCTTCAATAAATGACAATTGCCCAACATTTATTCTACAAATATTTATTGAGCACTGAACTCAATACATTGCTACATATACATCTAGGAATGTAATAGTTCAAAATTTTAAAAAAGCGACACAAAAAGAAATAGAAAATTTGATTAGCCCTGTGACTTTCAAAGAAACTCAAGCTGTAGTTAAAAATATTCCCACAAAGAAAACTGTAAGCCCAAATGTCTTCATCAGGAATTATACCAAATAATTAAGAAAGAAATGACAGACTGACATTTTCAAATTCATTTATGAGTTTATCAGGACAATTATATGCTAATCTTATATATGAATACAGATGCAAAATTCTAACCAATATTAACAAGCAATCAGGGTTTTATAAAATGAACAATAAATCATGACCCGATTATATTTATCCCAGAAATATAAGGTTGGTTTAATCAAAATGATTCAACACAGTAACAAATAAAGGAGAAAAATCATATAATCTTATGGATAAAAAGAGAAAAAGTATTTGATAACTCAAAGTCCAGTCATTATTTTTTTAAAAAGAAACCTTAGCAAACTAAAAAATGAAACTTCCTTAATCTAATAAAAAAAATTACTAAAATCAACAGCAAACCCCATGTTTTATGATGACGTGTTGCAAGCTTACTCTTTGAGATCTGGAAAAAGACAAGGTTGCTTGCTTACCCCACTTCTATTTTATAATGCTTTGGAAGCCCTGGCCAGCACAGAATGGCAAGAAAAAGAATTAAAATGTGTGAGGTTTAGAAAAGAAAACTGTCATTATTCATAGATAATATGGTTATAATGAAGAAATTCCAAAAGAATCTACAGATAAATTATCAACATTAATAAGTGATTTTATTATTATAGCAAGCTGGTAGATACAGGTCAATACACACACACACACACACACTATATATATATATATGTATATATATATATATATATATACACACACATACATATATACACATATATATGTGTGTGTGTATATATACACATATATATACACACACACATATATGTATCTGCAACAGAAAATAAATTTTTTAAAGAACTGTATCACATCATTTTTTAATGAACTATATCACTATATACATACTGTACAAACAGTATCAAAAACTAGAAATTAATCTAACAAAAAATATAAAAGACCTGTGTTCAGAAACTATAAAACATCAATGAGGGAACTTAAAGATGACCTAAATAAATGGAGGGCAATTCCATGTATATGTATTGGAAGACTCAGTTTTGTAACGAGTCAGTTCTCCCCCTAATTATCTCTGGATTCAATGCAATCTGAATCACAATTGCGACAACTTTTTTTGTATGAATACTGACAAGCTTTTATACTAAAATGTACGTGGATATGAAAAGGGAAAAGAATAACCCAAGCACTTTTGAGGAAGAAGAACAAGGAGAGAGCATTCTTTACTAGATATCAAGACCTATAAACTAGAGTAATTAAGATAGTGTGGCATTCACACCAAGATTCATAAATACACCAAAGGAACAGAATAGAGAGCCCAGAAACAGACTTCCACATTAATGGGCACTTGATTTGTAACAAAGATTTTTGTTATATAATCATGCAGATGCAATTAGAAATACACTTAAAAGAGAAAAACACAACCCCTACCTCACACTCTACACAAAAATCAACTCCAGGGAGGGCATAATCTAAATGTAAAAGGCAAAAAAACAAAGCTCAAGAAGGTAATATAAAGAAAAAAATTCTTAATCACCACGGGGTATGGAAAGATTTCTTACAAGGAGACAAAAAGCACAAATCATGAAAAAGTAGGAAACGGGACTATATCAAAATTAAGAACTTCTGTTCATCAAAACACACCACTTAAACAGTGAAAAGGCAAGTGACAGGGCAAAAGATATTTGTAATACATACAACTAAAGGGCTTATATCCAGAATATACAAATAACTCCTATAAATTAATAAGAAAAAGACAAACACATCAAATAGGAAAACAGGCAAAGAAACTTTACCAGTAATGTCCAAATGGCCAGTAAGCATCATTAGTTATCAGGGAAATCCCCATTAAAACCACAGTGAGATACCACCCTACATATGCCAGAATTTATAAAATTAAAAAGACTGCTGATACTTGGTATATATAAGAATATAGAGCAATGGGACCTCTCACACACTGCTAATTAGTCTGTAATTTGGTATAACCACTTTGGAAAACCATTTGACATATACTAAATTTGAATATCTGTATAACCTCAGACCCAGAAATTCCATTTCTATATATATACCTAACAGAAATGTGTGTACATTTATACCAGTAAGTCTGGAAACACCATTCATTCTAATGTCCATCAATAGAATAGATAAATTGCATATATTCATACATTGGATTACAATACTGCAATAAAAATAAATAAACTAGTTTCATAAAATTTACATAATGTTCAGCAAAAAAAGCCAGGCACAAAGGAATATATACTCTACACTTGCCTTGTATAAAGTTTAAAAAGAATTAAGTAAAACCAAATGATGGTATTTAATGATGCACACTTATAAAGACAAACATATCACTGATTCAGATTATCGATTACCTTCAGTGATGGGGAAAAAGGAGTAGCAACTGGAAGGGAGCACAAGATAGTCTAATGATGTACTGGTAAGATTCTATTTCTTGACCTGGTTGATCGTTATATGGTTGTTTGTGTCGTGGAAACTCACGTAGCTGTACACTTTTGTTTTTTACACTCTGTATGAGTTAAATTTCACAATTTAAAAAATTTTAAAAGCACATTCAATTAAATCTTTCAAAACAATTATGTTTTTATGATTTTTAACACTGAAGTTTAACATTATAAAGTCTTTAAGGCTAGAGGTATTAAACTTCATAAAATCATAAAAGGGACTTTTTGCAATTATACGTGTGCTGTTCTCTCAAATAGTATCAAGAAATAAGTGAACATTACACCAGAGGAATGTACATAACAAGCTATGTAAATATTCTAACAATCTATAAGCTAACAGATTGTTCCTAGAGATGTTATCATTTTATAGCTAAATGTTGAATGTTGGTTCAGAATAATTGGTATATCAAAAAATAATCAACCAAAACCACTTATTAATTTAGCAACTGTGATACTACTGTAATAACTTAAAAAATTATATTTCAGGTGAACAAATAGGTTTGGTTCCCCTTTTGTATTATAGTCTATTCAAAAATTCAATATACTTCTTAACACAGTTATTTTCATAATTTTTCCACCATGAGATGGAGAAAGGATAAGTTTCTATTTATGTATGTTTTCCATTTAGATAAAAATGCTATCTGTTGAAAAGTATCTTAGAATCACAAATGACTTGAGATTTCTTTTAGGGAGCAAAAAAAATGAAAGATAAGAATACATTACAAGATAACCTATCTAGCACTTTCCCAGAGCTAATCTTTCTCTGATTGATGAAAAGAAACTGATAGTAACAGAATGCCACATTTAACAATTTACTACAAGAGTAGTAACCTACTCAAGAGTGCAAGCTCTGAGCAACAGGGTTGCCGGTTCGATTCACAGCCCGAGCTGAGCTGCCGCTGAGCTGCCAACAGGTGGCAGGATGGCTCAGCTAAAAAAAAAAAAAAAGTAGTAACCTACATAAAGAAAGCACATGAAACAACAAAGGCTATGAAGTACAAGATGAAAACCTACCTGGACTACATCCAAAACCATGCCAGCTGAAACTGTTCCAAAACCAGCAAGTAAAAATGGCACAAGTATTTGCAGTGCCATGACACCGCTGGATTCCTTCGGTAATTTTTGGTTTGCTTCTACAACGGCATCTTCATCACCATCACTCCCTATGTCTTCATCCTGCAACATGGCAGTAGTTTCTGAAGTCTCCCTTTCATCACAGTAATTGTAGTTGGCATAGTCGTCATACATTTGGCTACCGCTTGATGGTGCGTGCCCATTATTGCCATGGAAAGATTGCTCTGAGAAACTGTGATACTCCGCGTGCTGCTCAGATCTAGTGCTAAAAGTCTGGGTGGCAGGTGATAACCCATCTTGCCAAATGCCATTTGTTTTTTTGTGTCGGTCTTCCTGGTTTTTCTGGTAAATTACTGGAACCATACTCATCAATAAGTTTAAAAACTTATCAGATTGAACTGTATGTAAGTTTAAAGTCCAGTCTACAAAACCTCCTCCGCTACTTGGACCATCACTTGTTTTATTAACAGATCTTCCTTTACTATTATTAGTCATATTGTCATCGCAAAAGTCTCTGTGCTCCTCAGATCTCAAGCTTCATGAACCATAACAGATGAATCAGAACAGCACAAACGCTGATGTAAAGAGGTTGACTTCATGTTGTAGGAAATAACGTTTCCACTAAGAAAAGATGTTTAGAAGTCCCGCACAGGGATTGGAACTGGAAAAGAAAAAATGAAATAAAATTTTTAAAAATCAGATTATATTGATACTTAAGATTTTCATAGTTAAAGGTATAAAACACATATACTTGATGGGCTTAACACATAACTTCTTGGTGCCGTACAACTGCTTTGTACACAGAAATATAGTACAGAGCTATTTTTTGTGCTCAATCTTGATTAAAAGTTTTCCTTATCTTAGCATACTTTATGTAATTAATACCTACGTAAAGTCTTCAACTGTCCCTGAAGTTCTACAGTGGACAAATTTATTAATTAAAGTGATAGCTTCTATTACTATAGAGAGGTCTCAAAATCAAATTGCTACAACTCTTTCCATATGTCACCACATAATAAAAAGGTATATGACATTATATTTTAAGCATATTAAATAATAAACTGTGTTACTTTATATATTAACATATATTGTTATTAAAGTATGAAGAGACAATGGCAATGTTTGCCATTAAAAACACTTGGACTGTGGGCCGACCAAGTGGCACGTTGGTTAAGAGTTCGCTTGGGACACCAGCTCTGAGCAGCAGGGCCCCAGTTCAGATCCCACATGTGGGACAGTGACGCTGCGCCCTCTACAGCTAAGATAGTGAACAACAGCGCGACCTGGAGCTGGGCTGCCGGGAGTCGCCGGCAATGGTGTAGGCTGCAGTGGGGCTGGCCAGCAGCTGGCATGAGCTTTCATGAGCTGCCATGAGCTGCCATGAGCCGCCGTGAGCAGCCATCCAATGGCCAGTGAGCAACTGCCTCTCCCGAGAAGAGCACAATGATAATACCAACATGGGCCAGTGAAGCAATGTCCTCCACAACTAGACTGAAGAACAAAAGGACAGCAAGTTGTCTGTTCCCCTTCCCCAATTCCCCAACACTGTTCCCCTTCCCCAATTCCCCAATAAAATCTTAAAAAACAAAACAAAACACTTGGATTGTACACCTGAAACCTATGTGACTTTACTAACAATTGTCACCCCAATAAACTTCAATTAAAAAAAATTTAAATAAAGCTTATTTCCAGCTTAAAAAAAAAAAGTCATGGGGATGTAATGTAGTCAATAATATTGTGATAGCATAGTACAGTGTCAGATGGTCTCTGGACTTATCATGGTGATATAAATGTTGAATAACTATTGTGTACCCCTGAAACTAATATAATATTGGATGTTAGCTATATTTTTAATAACCTTAAGTAAATAAATATATAAATAAATAAACAAACACTTGGTAAATATCCTGATATTGTACAATGCATTTATTTCACATTTAAAATTAGGCTGGAGTCATATTTGTAGCCTGACACACAAAAAAAAATCATTATAATTGATTTAGGAATATAATCCTTCCATCTAGAAAATAACCCAAATGAAAAGGGATTACAAATATTCACTGAATCCTCTACTTTGCAAGCCAACCAAAAGAAAGCTTGTAAATACCCTTATCATTTAATACTCTTCTCAAAGTCTGCTGTGACCCACAATTCCAAAGAAAGCCCCTGATTGGCTGACCAACTTTGAACTAAGAGACAAAGACGCATACATAGTATAGGTAGTTAGAGAGTGATGGGCATTTATTTACACTACAAGGTCATACCCCACTGGCCCAGGAAGACAGCCTATTTGGATAGCTGCTGCCATAGCTGCTGATGCTTCCAAAGCTATCTATCACAATGGATCTAAAAGGCTCAGGTCTTCGCAGAAAAACCCAGGCTGGTCTTATACTTCCAAGAGCATCCAAGATCAAGAAATTGGCATTGATTTGATAGGGATAGATGGCCCCACTGCCTAAATGGATTGCCCACCCACCAAATTAGACTAAGAATTATTGGTGCCAGTACTGCTGCTTTTAATGAAAATTATTACATTCTTCATTATTTGTTTTTAAAGAGTCTTCTCCTTGGATAGGAAGATCAATGCCAAGAACTGGCAAAGAGAAAAAGAAAAGGGGCTGTGCAGGGGACAAGTGGGTGCTAGGGCATGACTCATTTATGTCATCAGCCACTCATTTTCCTTCTTTCCCTCTTGTGATTATGGAGGGGTCTGGGAATTCCTACTGGGGAACATTCTTGAAATATAGATTCTAGGACCCCAGACCTACTGACTCAGAATATCTATGTCTGAGGCCTATGCATCTTTTTTAAAGCTGCCCAAGGATTACAGTACTGACTTCCTTTGGACTTGCACTGAGACTTGCATTGGATCTTCTCATCCAATGAGAAGATTAAGTACTATTGTAGTTGCCATTTTTTCCTACTGCAGAGTGATCTGTATACAGAGAAAGCCAGTGTTTGAAGAAAATCCAATGAATGGAACCAATGTCCAAAATAAAGCAGAGATGAAACTAAGCCCCCGAAAGAGAAAAAAGGTTAGAAAAGCTGCCTGAGAACCCTCCACGTGATCAGAGGCTCAGCTGTATGTCTGGAACTTAAGAGATTCCCAGAAGCCAGAAATGAATCAGACTGAGTGAGTTTCAGTTCCTTCAACCCACTCACCTCAAAATAATGAGCATTTCACTTCCTCAAAGAGGTCTTGAATCAAACCAAATACAAAATAAACCTCAAAGGGATTGAGCTTTCAGGCAAGTCTACTCCACTGAAGGGCCAGTGATGAATACACACAGTTTCTTCTACTTCTTGAAGAATTATCAGGTTGACCAAAATGGAAATGCAGAGAAATGTAGATAAAGCAGAAAGAAGGATGACATTATCTGTATCACCACCCAGTCACTCTCAAGTTCAGAAGCTCAAAATGTGTCCTCAGAAAACTGGACCAACTAACGCTAAGCAGAAAAATGGGAAGGGAGGGGAAGGGAAAAAAGGGGACTTTCCCCAGTCATCTCTTTCAGGACATAGCTAAGCACAAACTCCCCGCTGAGTTGGCCAGTGGGATGCACATGCAGACAAGTCCAGCTCAGACTTTTGCTCCTAGTATTCTTATTTCAACATAAGCTACTCAGAAGGTTAAATGGAGATACAGATACTCAACCAGGGCCATAGAGACCATACAGAGCCTTTGTGTAAATTTAAAAAAAGGAAGCCCCGTGAGTGGAGCCTTGGGCTGGATTTCAGCCCCACTCCATCCCCTCAGCCAAGCGCCCTCAATGCAGAATCTGCAGAATCTTACACACAGACTGGGCAGTTGGGTGCATTATTAAACCATGCTTAAAGAAAGTGAAACACAAATGATGGACATGTATTCTTGTTGTTGTTTGCTCAGCATCTTTCCCCCATTTTTTTTTTAAGATTTTATTGGGGAATTGGGGTAAGGGGAACAGACAAGTTGCTGTCCTTTTTGTTCTTCAGTTTAGTTGTGGAGGACGTTGCTTCACTGGCCCAAGTTGGCACCATCACTGCGCTCTTCCCGGGCGAGGCAGATCAGCCGCCAGCTTCTGGACAGCCGCTCACACTGGCTTCTGGACAGCCGCTCACACTGGCTGCTGGCTACACACGGTAGCCCATGGCAACCCACTGCAGCAGGGGCTGCAGCCTACACCTTCGCCGGCGACTCACGGCAGCCCAGCTCCAGGTTGAGCTGTTGTTCAGCATCTTAGCTGTGGAGGGCAGTGTCACTGGCCCTCATATGTGGGATCCAAACCAGGGCCCTCTGGCGTCCTAAGCCAGCTCTTAACCAACGTGCCACTCGGCCGGCCCTTTTCCCCAATTTTTTTAACGAATGGTATTTCCATTTCCTGTGTAAAACTGTCCTTCCCCTATTCCAGGAGGTTCTGGTAGGTCCATCAATTATAGTCCCCTACCCTCCAGACCACCTAATGACAGGTGACTCGAGCAGGATCTGAGTCTTTCCCTGAAATTTCAAAGATTTTTGGCTTACTATTTCCAGACTGCCTACTAGATAGATTACCCTATCAACACAATAGGTACAGTTCCTGCTTCTAATGGGAAAGAAAAACAATCAGGCGAGCAAATAAATAAATGAGATAATTTGTGAAAAAGGCTGTGAGGGAAAGTGTTAACAAAAAATGAATGACTTACAGGGCTACTTTAGAGTGGAAGGCCTCTGGGAGTGTTTTCTCACTTCCCTTTGGAATAACGTGATCCTGAAGTCATCATTATGTCTTCCTCCTCAAAATGTTCCCTCTACCACCCTCGCCATCGCTACCACTTAGAGGAAAGCCCATCTACATGAGAAGATCCACAGAAAGAGAGAACCAAAGGTAGACCATGATGAAAGGGTCCTGGCAGCATAATTAAAGCCTCTATTTCATTTATTTAAAGCCCATTCCACTCTTGTTCTTTCCAGTTACATGGGTCAATAAAACCCTGCCATTGCTTAAGCTAGCCTGAGTGGTGTTCCTGTTTTAACAGCTATTTTTTTAACAATGCAATTTGGTAGTAGAAATTATCTTGCTACAAATGCATGCAATGGACCACATGTCACCATCTTGCACTGAGGAAAATGTGCTTATTTTTATTTTATCCTTCATTTCATACAGTTACTGAGTGATCATCAGTTATTCTAATACTTGCTTATTGATGAGTTCTATTACCTCCCTTAAAGATGCCTTAAACTTTCTTCCTTTCAAGAAATCACTTAGAAATTCTTCTTGTTGAATAAAAGATTACATTAAAAATATTTCATGGTTGATTTAAAATGGATAATGTACAGGTATATAAATAAAAATAAATTAAAATTTATATTCTATATTATACTAAATAAAAGTCAGTTGTTCTATACTGTTATTCATCTGTGAATGAGTAGAAACAAGTAAAAATTTAAAAAATAACTTAATAGAATTGGTCAAAGTTTCCCCTAGCTTAGCGATGTTTATGTTGAAAAATGTTAGTGGAGATATTTATAGGTCACTTTTTAACTACTTGCTAGGTTATATTAATCCAGAACCAACATAGCCAAAACAGAAAGAGTGTCTTTAAAACTCTAGAATGGTGGCTCAGGTTTAAATTCTGAATTCTCTTTGTAAGTTATAAAGTAATAAATCCTTAGGAAGAAAAAAAAGAATCTACTACTTTATTCACTAATAGCCAATATTTGCACAAGACAGGAAGTTTTTTTTAAAAAAAAAACCAAACATCTGTAGTAGGTACAACAAGTAGAGTGGTTAAAGTTGTGGCTTGGTGCTTTTTTTTCTCAAGTTGCTACATTAAAAAAAAAATTCTTTATATGCTCATGCAATGTCAATAAAAATACCAGGCACGATTGAAAAATCTTAGATTGAATTGGCTGTATCAAATGTTATTTTTGTTCTAAAAGTTCCTTAGGCGCTATGGGCAGCCAACACCGGGTAACTCTATTAGTGCCTTAGAGACACTTGCTACTCAAAGTATGGTCTATGGTGTATCGCCTGCGAGTTGCTTAGAGATGTAGGCTCTCAGCTCCCATCCCTCCCTCAACTTACTGAATCAAACCCTGTACTTTTAATAGCATCCCCAAGTAATTTGTGTACCCATGAAAGTTTGAGAAGCCCCTCCCTGTACATTCAAAATGGAATCGGACTGAAAATTAGATACTGTCAGGCTTTTTGGGAAACAATGTTGTGTTATCTACTAAAATTGAAGAGGCTTATGTCCTACATTCCAGCAAGTCCACCCCTAAGTATATTGCCTGGAGAGACTCTTGTGCTGTATGTACATCAGAAGACACATACAAGAATGTCCTTAGCAACGTTTTCATACTAGCAAAAAAAACCCCTGGAATTCACTCAAGAGAAAAGAAAGTGTGGGACTTTCATACAACAGAATGCATGAAGAAGGGTATGATCAACACATTTCAAGAGAATGGTTACATTTGGGTAAGTGGTATAGAAGCACCCAGGGGGCTTCAAAGGTACTGGCTATATTTATGTTTTCAGCTTGGTAGTGGATACCTAAGTGTTTATTGTTGTTCTTTAAACTATTCATATCCATCACATGAGTGCTTCGTATGAGTGATACTGTGACAGATTTCATTATCGCTCCCCTCCTATAAGAGGTTTACCTCTACCTGTCGCCATGTTACTTGCAGGGACTAAGGGAGGGTTATGCGTCCTCATCTCCACTGACATCAGGTTTGGCCAACAGAATGAGAGCAGCAACGGCACCGACAGGCAAAAACAGTTCAGCTATTTCCCCCTCTTCCTTCTGTCACGAAAATGACATGTCCTAGGTAGGTGTTGCTCCTTTAGACGGGGTCCCTGAACAAAGATACACGCAGAGCCAATTTGCAGCAACACACCAGCAACACGGACCATGAGAGAGAACTAAAGCTGTTGCTGAAAGCCACTGAGAGTTTGGAATTGTTCACTGGAACTGTTCACCGCAGCATGACCTAAGGAAAGCTAAGCAAAAAAGTATGTATTGGGTTGTCGTAAAAGTCATGATGTATTTTTTCCATTTTTCATTACAAAAATGTATCGTGACTTTTCCGACAACCCGATATTTTAAAAAGGAATCTAACCCACAGAGTCCTATCTATTTTAGCTTAGGGGAGTCTCTCTGGCTCTCTTAAGGGTTCCATCTATGGTTAAAGAGTTTTAAAACAGTGGCTTCCAAACATTTAGATCTCATTAACCAATCAAATTTCCCCCCAAACGATACCAAGTTAAAAACGATCTTTCCCACCTTGTGCCATTCTCAAAGAGATAACAAATGCTGGTGAGGATGTGCAGAATAAGATGCCCTTATGCACTGTTGGTGGGATTGTGCAGCTACTATAGAAAACAGTATGGGGGGTCCTCCAAAAATAAAAAACAGAACTACCTTATGACCCAGCAATCCCACTTCTGGGTATATATCCAAAGGAAAGGAAAACACTAATTCATAAAGATAACTCATACGTACACTCCCCATGTTCATAGCAGCATTATTTACAATAGCCAGGGCATGGAAACAAC
>NW_017731518.1:121079-122887 GCF_001890085.2 Hipposideros armiger | reverse complement strand
TTAACCAAGAAAAATGAACTATGTGTCCCATGGTAACGATTCTAAAGAGTGAAGGTCAGATCAGTCAGTAACCATCCCACATACTTCAAGATGTAAGTCTCAAATTGGAAGAGCTAAGTTATAGTAATTTACATGCTTTGTCCTAGAATTTTTATCATTGTTCAGCTCATTAAAGTACTTAGTAACTGAAATACAAAAAGTGCTACTACACAAATAACTGTCCTCCCCAATTAAAAGGTTCTCCACCTTCAGCTATTGGCTGGAAGTCAGCGGCTTCGCAGCACAGACGCCCCGTCGCTAGTAAGGGCAGCACAGCTGGGCCGATAATGAGTGGCTACCGTGTAGTTGGGGACGATTGACGGTGATACAGCAGCACGGCCATGGCAGAACCGCAGCCCGTGTCTGGCGGCCATACCGACCAGGCTGCCCTCGGTTGCTGCTCGGACCCGGACCGAAGCACTAAGGATTTTCTGTTGCAGCAGACCATGTTGAGAATTAAGGACCCTAAGAAGTCACTGGATTTTTATACTAGAATTCTTGGAATGACACAACTACAAAAATTCGATTTTCCCACTATGAAGTTTTCACTCTACTTCTTGGCTTATGAGGATAAAAATGACATCCCAAAAGAAAAAGATGAAAAAGTAGCATGGGTATTCTCCAGAAAAGCTACGCTTGAGCTGACACACAACTGGGGCACTGAAGATGATGAGAGCCAGAGTTATCACAGTGGCAATTCAGACCCTCGAGGATATGGTCACATTGGAATTGCTGTTCCTGATGTACACGGAGCTTGTAAAAGATCTGAAGAACTAGGAGTCAAATTTGTGAAGAAACCTGACGATGAGGGTTTATTTCCTGCATCGATTAGCTGTTACAGTCCACAGGCAATGCGAACAGAGGGGAAGGCCAGATCCAGTCCTTCACAACCCAGATGATCTCCTGAAGGTAAAATGAAAGGTCTGGCATTTACTCAAGATCCTGATGGCTACTGGATTGAAATTTTGAATCCCAACAAAATGACAACTATTATTTAGTTCTGTGAGAATACTGCTGAGATTTCAGTGAAGATGGTATGGGAGATAAAAAAGAAAACAATGTGATTCAAGATATTTAGATAACAGAAGCATCTAGGAATGAGGCTTCTAGGAATTCGAATTATTCTTAAGTCCACTTCCCTTTCCTATTTCAGCTGTGTTTTTCACCCATCTGTTCAGTCATTCTAGTTTTAAAGTAGTTCTGTCTTGCTCCCTTGAATGTAGTTGCACAAAATTACTTTTTTAGGTAATAATTAGAACCATTCCCTTCAGAGGCTGCATATACTTTCTATGACTTCTCTACCAGTCTGCCTTTGAATAATCATCTTCAAAAAAAAATCATTTAACATGTTTTTGTTTTGGTTACCTTCTGGGATTTAGTTCCTCAGAAATAACTTTTCACAATGGAAAGTAAAGAACACTGAACAAAAATAAAACCTTATGTGTACTTCAAAAAAAAAAAAAGGTTCACCACCTCTAAAGTGGAATGAAATGAAAGTATCTCCCTTCCTCTTTTTTTTTTTTTGGCTGAAATACATAGCTTCTTTTTAAATTTTTCACTTCTTTGACTTAAACTGGAAACTGTCTACTTAAATTGAATTCAAGCACTCACATAGGTTTCATTTAGCTAACAGGTGGTGATTTCAAACATTCTTGACAAGGGGCCGGCTGAATGGCGCATTGGTGGCGCGTTGGTTAAGATACTGGCTTGGGATGCCAGAGGGCCCCAGTTCGGATCCCACATATGAGGGCCAGTGACACTGCCCTCTT
>NW_017731518.1:118819-120814 GCF_001890085.2 Hipposideros armiger | reverse complement strand
CTTCGGCCAGTGAAGCAACGTCCTCCACAACTAGACTGAAGAACAAAAAGGACAGCAACTTGTCTGTTCCCCTCCCCCAATTCTCCAGCACTGTTTCCATGCCCCCAATTCCCCAATAAAAATCTTTAAATTAAAAAAAAACAACAAAAAAACAAAAAAAAACATTCTTCACAAGTTGGGAAAAGTGGGAGAAAAGTTAAAGGACAATTAACTGTCATTTCAATCACACTGTATTGCTATAAAGTTTGGTAGTCATAATATTCTCTAACAAACACAAAAGCTTGAGAAGTCATGGATATGATTCAGCTACTCACATCCAAAAGCTAGCTAATTCCATAAAACAGTCACTCATTTCTAAGATCACCCACTGACAGGAAAGAAAAATGTCATGAAGGCTAGCAATCCTAAAGTTTCTATATGCCTAAAAGACAACCAAACCATTTGTAAAGAATTTGTTTAAGCTCAGAGAAATAATCAGGAGGTATAATAAACCTCTGTATAATAAATCCTCAATACCCCTCAAATAATTTTTCAAAGGAAACCAGACCCAGGGCACCTGATTATTTTCCGAATCACAACCCCAACTCCACTTAAAAAAAAAAATGTAAGGAATTTGTTTAAAGAATGCTTTATTTGGAAGAAAGCTACAACAAAAACAAGCCATTGAATCAACTAAAACACATTACACAGTGAAACCAATTCTTATTGAGAAAATGTTGACAGAATAAATATGGTGTGTGTCTAAGAACTAAGTATTTTATATAAACAAAGTACAATTCATTCTATCAAGTGCCATTAATTAAACTCTATCCAGCCCATATTTGGTTGGTTTCAACCAACTGAAAAGTGTGCAGGAAAAAAAAAATCTATCATTTAACTAGATATTCAGATCAAATTGATTGCAATACATAAATCGTTTTTATAATACAGGAAGCAAACAATTACCCGAAATACCAGTTAGTGCTACTGTTTGAACCAACTCGATGAATGGTTGGAGAGCAAACGAGCTGAATCAGAGAAATTTGCTTTGACATTGAGAAACTACTTTTAAACAACAAAAAAAGTGCATTTCCCCTACTCTATCTTAAACATTGCTTACATGTATTTTATTCAAAAATAACTGCCAAACAATAACTGTCTTCTGTAATTGACATGCATTTGACATTCATTTATTCCCTGCAAATTACTACTGAAAACACATCACCACCTCATGAATCATCCCTATATAAAGTCACATGAAACTTTATTTAGAAATTATAGCAACAGAAAGGCTTGCTACAGAAAACTGGTATTTTTATTTTTCTTTAATAAAGACTGAGCCACCATTTTTTTTAACTTTAGCAGTGAGGAAATTTACAGCTACATCTGCATCTCAAATCTATGCTCAATTAATTCATCTTAACATGATACTCTTAGTTTTATTTTTTTTGGTACTGGTTTTGGAATTCTTTTTTTTTTTTTAACCAATAGTTCTTTTAGGCGTTGCTTTTATAAACTGACTAAACACTTTTGTGTAAAAGATAGTGCACATAAGAATAAAACATAAATATTTTCTTACTAGTGGTTTTCTTTGACACTTATAAATCTGAAATATCTAAATTTAGAAGCTAGGTAAGTAGGGTTCATCAGCATTTCAAATGAGTAGAAAGTATTATTCAGAACTTATGCAGATGTATACTTTCATACTTTTACCCTTAACACATCCTTTATACTCTTAGAAATAATTCAGTTTTAAAAATACAAATCCACTTCTGGGACCTGTTATAATATATACTCGACTCTTTGCATAATTAAACTGAAAATTGAAAATAAAAGCTTCCAGAATTTTAAGGTACAGAAAGGATGCTAATGAGTCCAAGTTTAAAAGAAAAAAAAAATCACCTTTTTAAGAAAAGGGAAAGAAGGGAAGCTAATGTGCCAAAGTTTAAAAGAAAACCAAAACTTTCTTTTTAAGAAAAGTGAGAGAAAAAAAAATGACTTGCCACATGGAAGCTT
>NW_017731518.1:114896-116494 GCF_001890085.2 Hipposideros armiger | reverse complement strand
GGCCAGTGAAGCGATGTCCTCCACAACTAGACTGAAGAACAAAAGGACAGCAAGTTGTCTGTTCCCCTCCCCCAATTCCCCAATAAAATCTTTAAAGAAAAATAATAATTAAAAAAATAAAAAAATAAAAGAATAGGCTCATATTGTACATATTGTTTTGCATCCCACTTTTTGCATTTCACAAAATATCAAAAAAAATTCCTTATCTACATGATTTTACAAAGTTATTTTTAATGGCTACTTCCAGTTTCCTCTTTCTCAAACTCCCAGGAGCTCTAAAATTTCTTCTTTCTGTCCAACTTCTTCCTCTCCGCACATTCCCTAGTAAGAACACCACCATTAAAAGGCCATGGCCTTCATTTAGTCAGCACATCCTAACCACTTTCAGACAACTACCACGCTGCTGTATTCTTTTTTCTATAGCCATGATCTCACTCATAGAGTATGGATTTGTTAGATGATGGTGAATCAGCAACTACCTCTGCCCCACCAAACTCACAGGCAGGGCCAGATAACCATGGTGTGCCCCCATAATCCATCACACAATTCAAAACAATAGTAACTCCAAGCAAACCAAGAGTACCAGAAGGTGTTTCCCAGAAAGATGACCTCATAGTTTCTTTAAAAATTATAAAACATTAAATGATGTGAATTTTTTTCTCTCTGTTGGTGCCCCCTTGGTAATGCTCAAACCAGAGCTTAGACTGCCTATTAACCAGTGCCCCCAGGAATTGTGAAAGGAATAGATGTTGTTCTAAGGAGTAATCTGAGGTGAAATTCGGATTATAAACCCTATGCACAATCAAAATCCCTTACGTGAGTGAGTATACATATTTCAGTGAAGTGTAATTTGAAAGGAGACTATTAAGTGCCTGCTCAAAGTTGTTTTCCTCATGTGGAGTCAC
Organism: Hipposideros armiger; assembly: GCF_001890085.2. Lineage (NCBI taxonomy): Eukaryota > Metazoa > Chordata > Mammalia > Chiroptera > Hipposideridae > Hipposideros > Hipposideros armiger. The sequence continues at coordinate 115,589 of NW_017731518.1, read as the reverse complement.
TGGCAAATGCTTTATGCTGTTTGGAACTGTACAAAGCTTACCGAGATATCTGCTATGCTTGCATTACAATGAGTAAATCAATAGCATGACTTGCAGGGAGTGATTTTATGAGAGAATTTTGAGTCACTTACTCAGCAAATTTTCACACTTCAATTCAACAAGGTGACTTTCTTTCAAAAAGTTAAATATCAAAAAATGTCAACACACTAATGATATTGGTAATAGTTAAGAATTTGGGCTTTCAGGTCAAACTGCTGTGGATTATATTCTGACTTTACTAGCTGTGGGAACTATGCCTCTATATCTCAGTTTCCTCATGGAAAGAGTATCACCTTCATTGGGTTGCGAGGATTAAATGACTTAATACATGTCAAGTGCTCAGAACAGTGTATTGAGCCTTCAATAAATGTTAGCTAATTATTATCATATTCATAATCATTATTATACATTTTTATAAGTGGCTCAAAACCTAACTTTCTACTTCGTCCTCCCCTTACTAAGGAATCTACTATAACATACAATCACAAAATACATAGCTGTATTGAACCTCTGGTTTGTAATTTTCAGGCCCACTATTTTGCTCTAATTTTCTCTAAAAAAATCAACTGAAGTTTATTATTTATATTTTATATAATTTAGTCATCTGATTTATAAAGTATTTTACACATACACATACACACACACACACACACA
>NW_017731518.1:99817-114785 GCF_001890085.2 Hipposideros armiger | reverse complement strand
TTACAATCAGCAAATAAAACAGACTACCTTAATCCATGCCGTAAGGTTTATTCCGGACCAGAGAACCAAGTCTACCCAACCACAAAGGTGGAATGCATCATGAGTTTGCCTGGAGTTATTCTGAAACCTTATAATTTAGAAATACTAGAATCCAAGAATTTTCTATTTTCTTTTTAAAGAGAATTAGACTGTTACTGTAAAAATTCTTTATTAATTGTTTGTTATCTAAAAGATACAGAAAAGTGGCAGATATAATGAAGAAAATAGCAGGCCAGGCTTTAAACTCTGGGGCTACCTACTCATTTTGCTTTTTGGATCATATGTGGATATAACTGTCTGCTTTAAGTCCATGGAGAATACACTGGATAGTGATGAAAAAGATTTATATCCTCACTATATGTTCCTTTGGCTCTATTACTTTCCTACATTGTTTATACTTACCCTACCAGAAATATAAATAGCTTATCAAAACACCACTCTCAGACTAAAAAAAAACAAAAAACAAAAAAAACACTTCTTCAAAGAACTAGAAGACTCCATAAATCCTCCAAATCCATAAATCCTCCAAAATACATAAAAACTTAAACCCAAAGGAGCACAATCACCCATTTTAGAGAACATCAATACCACTTAAAGCAAAAAGAATAGACATCATTTATATGTACTTATCTCATATAATCCTTTTTTAAAAACCCTTGGAGATAGACCTGCTCACACATTACAGTAAATTTAGGAAACTTGAGTCTCAGAGAAGGTAAGTAATATGCCCAAGTTATAAAGTTAGTAAGACAGACACAGGACTTGAATTCACGACTGTCTGACTAACCCGCTAATGATACTAACCCGCTAATGATAAGGAAGACACAACAGGCCTTCTCTTGTGCTGTGATCCCTGTACATCAGTGTACGTGGTCATGGGGGACACAGATTACAGAACCCGGGTCCTTCCAGTGCCCCCTCCCAACTCTACTCATGCCCCGCACTGAATCCAGTAAATTGGATTCAAGTTATTTTTTAACATAGCTGATTGCTCAAGAGCGAAAACAGCTCCTTCCCGGTCTCATCCCTGACTCACAGGTACACGTTCTGTATTATCTTCTATTAATCAATCAATAAATGAACAAATAATTAACGAAGACCCAGAAATGTCACTGTATTATAAAATGCCCTTTTTATAAGATAGCATAGAAGAAGCCATGTATATCTTTAGTACCTGCACCCCAAATGTTCTTCCTTTATAATACATTGCTGCACTTTTTTACATGAAAGTCACCCCTTTACTTGTCTACGTGCTTTGATACAAAATTCTGCAGCGTCACCACTTAATATTATTCAAGGTATAGGTGTTCACTAAACACATTGTAAAAGGAGGAATAAACAAAACGATGGGCTGAACTTTACAGAGCAAGTAAGATTTAGAGAGATGGGGCGGGGGAGAAAGGGATGGGTATTCTAACACGGTGCATGGTGACCAGGCAGAAAACTGCTGGGCAATGAAGAGACAGGTCTGAGCAGATTCTCGTGACCAAGCAGCAAAACCGTCAACTGGGGAAGATCTGGAATTCCTGACTTCTTTTTCTAAATCAAGTCAACTGTTTTTCAACATTTAGTTTTAATGCAGAGGAATTCTTTGTTTAAATGAAATCTTATGTGAAATCCCAACATACAAAGCAGGGAAAAGCAAAGCAGTGCAGGTTCCCACCCACTCGGTTCCCACATTACCTCACTTGAGAAGACTCTGAAACAAACCCCTCCTTGGCGCACAGTATGAAAACCACTGGGTTAGAAAGAAGCCTGGAAGGACAGATACCAAAGTAAGTGCTCAGAGCACTGACCTCTAGAGAACTGGGTTGGCCTAGAATTGGTTGGGTCAAAAAGAACTTGAAATACCATTTTCACTTTTTAAAACTCTGCGTATTTTATATTATTTGAACTTTTGTTTATATTGAGCAATTTTACTTTTTAATTTAAATAGTAATAAATAAGATATCATTGCTCTAAAAAAGCATTTTCCATGGTTAAATTTCTTCAAGTGGATTGCCCCATTTTAATGAAGCATTTCCCTATAGCAGGGCATTTTCTTGACTAAATTATATTGCAGTGAAAATGAACATCTTTTTGCATAATACTTTCCCATATCTAGAATTATTTCCTTAGGATAAATTTATACTGGTTTCCATTTAAGTTCTGCGATGCATGGCTTAAAATAGGGCTTCTGCAGAACATAAAAATACAAAATTCAATGAGTTTTAAAAGCCATGCTATATTAGCAAATTTTGATTCTAGCATTCATGTTTAAGATACATAAAATCTAATTTACAAACTAATTAGCAAAGTTTCCACATCTCAAAAGTACATTAAAAAGAAATCTGATTCAGAGCTTGAAATTGCTCTACCTTTCATGAATGTTTCATAACTTCTCTTGCCACTTATCAAAACCATCCCTGAAAGAATTTTTCCTTCACAGTTGGGTTTCACAATCTAATTCTGTGAAGTCACAGTATTGTGACTGTACAATCATTCTCTGGCAACAAACTGACATAATTAAATTCTTATTTGTAAGTTCTTGGGGTATACAGATGTTCTATTTTTACTTCCTCTAAGATCAAAATCTATTTTCTGTTGCCTCTCCATTAATCTCATATGAGTGATACATTTTAATTTATTTCCTTTGTCCCCAGCCATCTTTATAAAAATACCTTTTAATAAGCACTCAGAGAATGCCTGCCTCTCTGTTCAAACAAAATATAAATGACTGCTGGAGTGCCTCCTCCTGTGACAAATTTGTTATTGCTCTGTACTCCTTGGGAGAAACCTCCAAATCAGAAAGTTTGATGTTGTTTTTCTTACCTCTACTACTATTTTAATACAACATAAGACTATCTTTTGTTAAATTATTTTTTTAAACAATGGAATGTGGTTCTGTCACATGATTCCAACTAGGAAAAAAAATTTTCTGGGAAAACAAACCAACCTTTTTCTTTTTCCAAAAGCAAGTATTACTAGAAACATCAAGGTCATTTCTCCTACTGTGTAAGAGTTTTCATATTAAGGGTATTTACACTCCATCAACAAAGATTCGCCTAGTCCCTACTGGGTCCCAGGCACTATGCTAAACGCCATAGATTCAACATGAATGAGACAAGATGCAAGACCTGCTCTTATAGATGTTTCAGTCTTAGTGCAAAGCCACTTAGGAAAACAAGGAATCTATGAAATGGAAAGGTCCAGTACAAAAATAGTGGAATGTTTCTTTAGAAAAAGATACTGGAACCAATTTTGGAATACTTGTAATACTGCACCAAGGAATTTGAAGTTTATATTCTAAGGACTAGGCACACAAAGGGATCTTAGAAAATATAAATCTAATCAGGCACTGATTAAAACTTTTCAGTGCCTTCTCATCTCCTCTAAGGTAAATCCAAAGTCTTTAATACGGTTAACCAAATCCTGCATAATCTCCCCACCTGCTCAACACCTTCACTTGTTCTCATACTGGATTTCTGGGTTCCTCTGATGTAGGGGTTATCTAACTTATACATCACAATCTAATAATTATCTATGTGTGACACATTCTTATTTTCTATTTTACTTCTTTTTTAAAACATACAGGTCACAATCCACTAAATTGATTTTACCATCTACTGGTAGGTTCCTAGGTGCCTGAAGCTTGAAAAATACTATAATACTTTGGTATACTACACTTGCACACTTTTTGGCCTTTCTACATGTCCTTTTTGCCTGAAACACTCTGGCTCACCCTCACTCTTCCCTTTTACCTGGCTACTTCATCTTCTACCTCTGTAGTCCTGAAACCAGAGGCCAAAGGAGTCCGGGGGCTCGAGCTGCCTGCGTCACTCAGCAAATAAACGGACACAGGATTTGGGCCATAGAATAAGTGTTTGTTATCAGAGCACTGGTGGTCTGAGAAGGCAGTGGGTTAACACCTCCAAAGACTGCCTTAACATTCTCAGACTGGCTTGGGGTTTTTAAGGGAAAATCTGGGCGTTCCTCCAGAGGCTACGTGATGGTTCCAGGGCTCTGCATGGAGCCTTCCCTCTGGCCACGTGATTCTATAGTGGAGTCAGCAACCCAGGAACAATGGTGGGATTAGCCTGGTAGACCACTGAGATTGTGACCAATAAGCCTAAGGGTATTAATCATAAGTTTCAGGTAATTTTCTAAAACAGGGAACTGGGTGGGGCAGGGGACAGTCCATGCTTAAACCACAGGGGGATGATCAATTGTTAAGCTACAGGTAGGTCAAGTAAAGGTGAGGCCAGAGACATGGAGAGGCCTCTACTGTGGGGATACCAACCAGGCCCTGTTTCAGCCCCAAGTATTCCATGCTTTCTAACATTTACTATGCTTTATTGTAACTGTACTTGTACTGGTTGCCTTTCTAGGCTATTAACTCCATGAGAGAAAGGACCCATTCTTGTTCACTGATGAATACCGAGGGTCTAGCCTAGTGCCTATGACATATTAGACACTTGACAAACATTTGAGGAGTAAAATGAGGAAATGGACTTGAATAATCTATATATTTAACCACACAATGAAATGATCATCCACTTAAAAACTGTTAAGTGATTTCCAAGAAAAACATCTTCTCAGTTGCAATTATACAAAAGATGATTAAGGTCCTAAGCTAGCTTATAAAGCGCTATTACTCACCAATACGCTTAGCTTTTAAGAAGATGGCTGCTGATTCCCCTCTCTGCAACAACAGAACTCAGGACTGAAGGGACACGCCTCTTTCTCGCCATCCCATCAGTGGTTCCTCCTCAGGAAAGTGACTTATCTAGTGGCTAAAATGGGGATAAAGGTCAATATTCCAGATAAGCCCATCCCTGAGCTTCCCCTGGCTCTGTTGGATTTGCACGCCTTCAAGGTGAGAAAGTTTTCCTTTCTATTCCAACTCCTGATGAGATAACGCTGAGGAAGGGCTTTCTCCTCCCAGAGGGAGAGAGACTTGCAGTTTTGTAGGTGCTAGTTTCATCTGGGCAGGTGAATTAAGAAGGACTAGAGAAAGCACATGTCTATGCTAAATTCTCCAATCCAGCTTTATCAGAAATAACAACTATATTTTAACCCTCAGCTGGCTTCTTGAATCTGATCTCACTTTGACCAGAATCTGGAGAGAGAAGGGGTGTAATTAGCACACTGAAAACCTTCAACATAAACAGTAGTAATCCCAGTCAACTTCTGGGTCCTAGGAGAAGACTGACTAGGCAGGGCGGAGCCGTGGGGGGGGGTGCAAAAGGGAAGAAAAATGAAATCAAGGTTTCTTCCACTTTTTCTATTTAGAGTTTTTCTTGAGCAAAAATGTCTATATAAGTTGAATCTGTCTTTCTAAAACACAGCTTGCCCTTTCTGATTCGTGCTTTGTTTTTCTCACCTTCCAGACCCCTGAGGCTGTCCAAAGATCTCCAGTTTCAACACCACACTTTTAGAAATAGAGCAAGTTTTGCCCAAACCTTCGAAATGTTCCATGATCCCATAGTTACCTCTCCTAGCCCCTCTCTAGTCAAAACTCTCATTTCCTCAACGCAGCTGATTAGGAGGAATGCAATCTGATTTAAGTCCATTCACATTAAGAAAGAATATCTGACTGATGGCCCTGACCTTTAAACCCTACTAAATATTTTTAAAATTTTTATTTTAAAGCTATAGTAATCTAACTACAGTAATTTCAGAGAGAAGATGAGGAGTGCCTAGAAGTCTACCATAAAGGAGGCAGGTCTGTTCTGACCAGCATGTTCCAGAGAGCACGTCCCAAAGTTGTTCCCACTTTTCACTGCCCCTGACTTTCAGTCCTTCTCAATAAGTGACACTAAAAATTCCAGGGTGCCGAGAAGGCCAACTTGAGAAAGCATTTGTAGCTACAGGAAATTTATATATCCATTGGGTAAGTCAGTAACAATCAGTATTAGGTTGGATAGGTTATAGTTTCAATATGTTTAATAACCATTCCGTGAGCTATAATAAAAATACATACTCAGGTTATATATTCAAATGATTAGCCTCATTCTATTAATGAAGTGGATGATGCATAAAAGGGTTAAAGAATGTTTCCATTGTCTGATAATTTGGTAGCAGCACTAGACTGCTCTTCACACACTTTTAATGAGTTACTTGTCCATTATTTCCACTTGGAACTCTTTATTTTCTATAACTCAGGAAAATTTTATTTTCTGTTATTCGGTAGTATACTTTTGAACAGTCATATTAGAGTAATAGAAAAATGGGCTTGAATTCCTGGGAGGCAAGTGTCATGTCTTTTTCAGTAGTTTTTGCTACGAAACACCTGAAGCTAATGCTGGATTTGTGTGCACTCCGAAATTAACCACGGAAGAAGCATTCATTCAGCTGAAAGTGGCTCTTCAGCGCCATCAAAAATATTTATTTGCCACCCACATATAAATATAATTGTAAAAACGCCTACACAACTTAGGAAAACAAGACCTTCCACTTTGCCTGAGAAGCATATGAAATTTTAATTGAGTAATTGGTGTTTGCTAAGTTGTATTAGTTTGTTTAGCTAGCCACCAAAATAAATTATTTGAAATTAAAGTGATGACTGGGACGTTTTTCTATAGAATATATCAAAACGCCAACTGTGTGTGGTCTCTTTTGACTCTAGTCGTGAACACACCTTTTGTGGCTTTTCTCAAAATACCAGAAAAGGGAAAGGGGCAGTAAGATGCCCAAGAATTGACAGGGTATTCTGGAAGACTTGGTGGTACTTACTTAACTTTCCCTAGTAGAAGCATTATGTTGCTTGATATCAGGTTGTCTATTTTAGTCAGTGCGAGCCCCCAAACCTAGACTTTTTGTCTACACATGAACATTGTAATTCAACAACAAAAAGACAAATAACCCAATTAAAATATGGGCCAAAGATCTGAATAGACATTGTTCCAGAAAAGATATATGAGTGGCCAATAAGCACATAAAAAGATGTTCAACATGATTAGTCATTAGGGAAATGCAAATCAATACCACCTCAGACCCACTAGGACGGCTATAATAAAAATTAGCCAATAGACAATAACAAGGGTTGCTGAGGACGCGGAGAAACTGGAGCCCTCATACACTGTTTGGTGAGAACGTAAAATGGTGCCGCTACCTTGGAAAAGTTTGGCAGCTCCTCAAAAGTTAAACATATTTGTGTATACCCAAGAGTAATGAAAGCATATGCTCACATAAAAATATACACAAATGTTCATCGTAGCATTACTCAATGGCCAAAAAGTGGAAACATCCTTAATGTCCATCAACTGGGGAATGGATAAGCGAAGTGTGCTGCTGGGGTACATTAATACAATGGAAAATTATCCAGCCATAAAAAAGAATAAAGTACTGATACATGATACAACACAGATGAACCTTGAAAATATGATGCTATGTTTAAGAAGCCACTTCCCCCAAAAAAACACATTATACAATTTCATTTCTATGAAATTTCCAGAATTGGGAAATCCAGAGACAGAAGGCAAATTAGTGGTTGCCAAAGGGTGGGGCAAAGGGGGAATTAGGAGTAACTACTAATGGGAAGAGAGTTTCATTTTGGGGTGATGGAAATGCTTTGGATAGTGGCGATAACTGCAAAACTCTGTGAATATACGACAAGCCAGACTTTAAAAGGAAGCGTTCTATAGTACGTAAAACATATCCATTTTTAATTGTTCGATTATAGCAAGATTACATACATCTGTAGTACACATGTAAATGTAATATATCTAATACATATGTATGGAATCTCTTTCATGAACATGTCAGGCTTCTTACTGAGGTGTACTTCCCATGTGTAATGAAAGGAATGAAGGAACACGGTGACTCAGAGCGACTGCCAACCCCTAAAGCAGCGGATCCGGGGTGTGCCCGAGCCTGCCTCGCATCCCTCTCCGTTCGTGCTCACCTTCCAGCCATCACTCCGCCGCCACCCGCTATCTCGCCCAGGTGCCCGGCTCCGCTGCGGGCGCCCAGAGCCGACCTGCCCTCCCGCCCGAGGTGGGGCAGGCGAGGCAGGCCCGGCTGGCGCGTCGCCCGCGGGCCGGGAGGGGGCACGGCAGCCTGGGCGGGCCCTGCCGCGCGGCCGCTCGCCGCTCCCCCAGTTCCCCCCTCCCCGCGCCCCGGCCACGGGGTCCCGAGCCCGGGTCCCGCCCCACCTCCCTCCAGTACCTGGGATGCGCCCGAACCCGGGGCCCCGGCCAAAGCCGAGACTTCCCCTCCATTACCACCTGCCTCGGGGCGCGGCGGCGGCGGCTGGATTGAGACGGGGGGACCCCGCCTCCTTGGACCCGACAGGGACACCTGGGGTGGGGGATGGATGGAGCATTCACCTAGNCTGTTTTAATATTCGTATTGCAGATTCTGTCATCTGTGCCATTTCTGGATCTATTTTTATTGATTTTTTTCTATTCTGTATGTATTATATTTTCCTGCTTATTTGTATATTTCATAATTTTTATTGGATGCTGGACATTTTGAATTTTATGTTGTCGTATGCTGGATTTTGTTTAATTCTGTTTAGAAGAACTACAGCTGGCCTAGCTTCAAGGGTTTTTAGCATGTACTCTTTCCAGAGAACCACAGAAATATTTGGATTCTCAGAATCATGGTTTATGCCACACATACAGGTCCTTGTTTTGCTCCACATGATCCATTAGTTAAAAACCAAAGCAGAACAAAACCTGGTCTCATCCTCCATTTAAGGTAATAGATTTAAATCTGCAGACACAGAATTTACTTTTAAAATTAATTTCTCTTTCTATCTGAAGGGGCATGAGAGGTCACATTTATTCATTATTTAGTATGTGCCAGCCACTGTGTGGAGCTTTGTATATCTGCAACTTCATTTAATCCTTCGAGCAGCCCTATTTTACAATTAAAAGCCATTTCTTGACTTTTACCACCATTTTTTTTTTCCATACTCTGGATAGTTTAGTTACTTGTTTAGATGTATCAGTGACAAGTTTTGAGCTAATTACGTGCTGGGCCTCTTTTGGGAGAGAAAGTGTTACCCTTGTTTGCTGACTCCCCTGTAGTTAGCATAGTACCTGGCAATTATCACCCGTCTCGCAGATGAGTAAACTGAGGTTTCAAGTGGTCAAATTAAATATTTCAGTTAGGACTCCTGTGGTTGTAAGTGACTGAAACCAAGCTCAGGTTGCCTTAATTAAAATAATAACAATAATAATAATAATAAGTAATCATAATAATAATTAATTATATCGGGTCCTGTTTATTAGGGAAAAATCCCTGGTGATTTTGGGTACATTTGCATCCAGGTGCTCAGTGTCATCAGGAGTTTGCTCTGCATCTCTGAGCTCTGCTTTCCTGGGTGCTGGTTTAATCCAGAGCAGGCTCTTTCCCCACCTGTGGCAAGTTGGCCAGGTTTTCAGAAGCTCCAGCCTTTCGTACAGCAGCTTGCTCAGTTACACGCTCACTCAGAAGTCTCTCTTTCTCAACAGTTCAAACAGAGTCCCAGCCTGATCTCTTATTGGCCTGACTAGATCACAGTGTCACTGTATATGTCACCTGAACCAAATCACGGGGGCCGAGGTTGTGGGCATGTAGGCATACCTGGGGTGAGGGACATGAGTGACTAAGAGTGGCAGAGCTTAAAAGAAAGAGGTTATTTTATCAGAAGAAAGGGGAACAGATGTTGAACAGGTAAAACAACAACTACTTAATTCACATGCTGAAGGTAATTCAGATAGTAAGAGATGGAACTGGGATTCTGTTAATAACGTGTCTGCCTCACCGCCGGGTGTACTTAACTATAAAGTCAAACTGACTCCATATTAACTTGCTCTTTGTTGAATGCCAGCCTTTTAGGAGGTTGCAGTTCAGGGGATATATGAAAAACCCAAAGAAAACATTGAGATATAATTAATTGCTGAATCGTGTGGTCCTATGGCTCTGAGAATTCAGATGAGGANGCACGTGCGGCGGGCCGCGGGGAGCAGCCGGGAGGAGGTGGAGGGGGGAACGGCTCCCTGCCTAGGCCCGGTACCGCCGAGGGGAGCCCTGGGGGTGACCGCAGGGCTCCGGCGTGCCAGCTGCCGTGGGGGTGAGGGTGGGGATGGGGGCAGGCGTCGGGCTGCTGGGCCGGGGGTGATTCTTGTATTCCGCATAGTACTGAGCGCCCACTCTGCCGAGGGCGCAAGACACCTCCCATAAGGGGAGGGCCTTAGGGTCTGCTGTCAGTCCAGGCAGTTGGCTTGTGGGGAGCATATTAACTGTTACGAATTACCCACATCCCCGCCTCTCCGTGCTCGCAGAACCAACCCTTAGTTCCGCTCTATTGTGAAGGGAGACGTGAGTCCAGGGAATCCACGCAGGACTTCACACACCATAATAGAGAATTTAAAATCATGGGTTCGAATCCCAGCCCCCAAATAATTAGCAGTGGCTGACTTTAAGAGTTACTTACATTCTCAACGCCCTGTTTTTCACGTTTGGAAAGTGGAGGTAGCAGTACCTATAGAATTTTTGTGAGACAGAGAATGTGCCTAAAGGTAAATATTAGCTTGAAGAAATGGTTCTGTGAGAACCCAGAGCATCCGAAGGAGTTGTAATAATAGCCAAAGCATATGTAGTGCTTACTATGCCCCAGGAATTAACTAATTTACACCCTCACATAACCCTGTGCAGAAGGCTCTGTTACCTTTATGTTATAGATGAGGAAACACAGTCGTGGTGTATCATACAGAGAACCAACTCGCCAGAGATTCTTCTGTGGCTGGAAAGGAACAACGCTGGGATTTGAATCCAAACTGCTTGACTCCACAGAGTCCAAACTCTTTACACTAACTAATCCAGTTGTTAGGCCTAAAGTAGTAAGCAACGAATGTTTGTTGAGCTCTGCTTTGTGAGTGAACAGGATTTTTCTACCAGAGTGAGTGAGATTTTGCAGGCGTTGGAAACAGGGTGTACAAAGCTTTGCGTTTTGAAAAACAAGTCCTGTTTTCTGAGCTCAAATGGGCTGGAGAGTTGGGTTGATTTGAGGAATAGCAAATGATGAGGCTGACTAGATGGAGTGGGGGGAACAAAATTTCCCCAAAGGGCTGTTTTGTCTAGGTTGGACATCTTTACTGAAGGGAAACTCACCGGGAAGGCATGCTTTACAAATGAAGAAACTAAGGCTCAAAGAGGTTGGGTAATTGGCCCAATATAGTGCAGGCAGTAACCATTTCTGGCTTCACTTAGCCATTATTGTATTCTGCGCTGCTTGCTCCATTCTGTCATTGCAAACCCACATTTGTCACTGATGGATTTCTGATCCAGAAAGGTGCAGTTTAATATGCACTTATTATTCAGTATTGACGACGCAGAGATGTAGGAGACAGGCTTAAGAAAGGGGAGATAGATGTGCATACAGAACTAAAATGTTGTACTGGAACTTGGGGTGCTTTTTTTAAAAAAGTCCTGGAAAATGGGGAGGGTCAAGACTTGAGAGTGGTCATGGAATGTAGTCACTTAAGTGTGTGTGTTTTTCAGGTATATGGAACAGGTTGCTCATCGACTCCAAGCCTAATTCCACAAAGGATTCCACTCTTCAAACAGTTCGGATAGAGAGGAGTCCCTGTAAGTAGTCTTCCCTCTCTCTCTGTCTCCCTCTCTGNCCCCCAAATCTATGACTCATGATTTATGTTCTCAGGCCAAGGGTTAGCTGGATTCGTTTTTCCTTCTCGCAGACTGGGATGAAAACCAAGGCACTTGTAACTCAGTGCGTGACTCTCCGCAGAGCAGAGCACAAGGAGCCCTGCTTCGGCCAAGGTCGGAGAGAAGGGGACGGACCACTAAGGGGATGAGATGTAGGGCGGCTCCGTAGCACCCTCTCCGCGGGAGAAGAAGCAGAGTGCATGGGCGCTATGGAAGTGGGTGGGATACCAGATTTTTCAAGTTTGCTCACACGTGTTTTTAAATTTAGGTAAAAGTGAGTCAAAGTTTGCAACATAAAACCAAGAACTCGCTTGTTTTATTTAACAACTATTTACTGAGCACCTTTTGTCTATGATTTGGGTAATGGGCTATGCTCCCCCCCCCCGGGGGGTGGGGGTTTATTCCAGTGAACAAAACAAAGATGTCAGTCCTCAGGCACTTATTCTAAGGGAAAGACTGTAATTTTAAAGATGACATAGCTAGTGACACTCCTTTCCTCAAATCAAAGAAAGCTTCCACCAGCTCTATGTCACACCAGTGATTTAGTAGCAGCTTTTCAAGTGCTAAAGGACACCGCAGCATATATTTATCCAGATTATTTTCTTCTGCTTTGCAATCAAATTGAGTTTTGACCTTCACCTTCAGGGTGAAGGGTGTCTCTATATCGGTCTTGACCACCTGCAGTCATGCGTTTTTAATAGCGCATGCAGGTGTTCTTCACCCCCTAAACATCATGAGGAGTGAAAGTATAATGGCAGGGGCAGTGGGGTGGCTCAGTTGAGTAGAGCACCTGCTCTGAACAACAAGGTTGCCGGTTTGATTCCCACATGGGCCAGTGAGCTGTGCCCCCCACAACTAGATTGAAGATGACCTGAGCTAACAACAAGGTTACTGGTTTGATTCCTACATGGGATGATGTGCTGCACCTGCCCCCCTTATTATAGATGGGCTGCACCCCCCGCAACTAGATTGGAACTACTTGGAGCTGATGGGTCCTGGAAAAACACAGTTTCCCAATAAAATTTCTAAAAAATTAAAAAAAATATATATAATTGCAAGGAATATGGAAGAAGTGTTTTGACAGTATTTACAGTCGTTTTTGTTCTGATTGTTTTTAATTATGTATCACTCAGAAATAATTAGCTGCTCTTGAAAGTTTGCCAGCAGTAAAGTTCCAACCAGATAAGTAAGTATTCCTCCACTGCGGTCATGTATTCGTTCAGGATTTCTGCACAGACTTTATATAGGGAAGCCTCCCTCTCTGGGTTTTGAAAATTCTACCACCATTTTTTCTGAGAGAACTGATGGTTTCCACCATCCTAAATTTCATTAGTTGGTTTGTGACAGGCAACCTTCTATTTATGCAGTGCTCTTCATTCTGTATACTACAACAGAGTGTGTAGTTTTTAGATATTTTAAGCTTCAAGGTAGAATCCAAATTGAAATTACATTTCAACCCTGAAAATAGCTCAAGGTGGAAGTGGATGAAGAAGAAATCCCCTTCTGAAAAATTAGATCCTAATGTGTGCAAGCAACAACTACGTTACTACATCATCTGCCTGACCGCTGGCAACTTAAAATGTGAAGCAAGTGGCTTAGAATTGAGGATATGTATTATATTAATCACTGTAGTGATGATTGCTAGAAAAAGGTTGGGAGTTATGAAAGCGTGCAACAAAGGGACCTGTCTGCTCTACCGGTTAAGAAAGATCTCTTTGAGGAAGTGACATTTAAACTGAGCCTTGAAAAACAAAAAGTAGTAGGCCAGATCACAAAGGGAAGGGAGTAGGGGCTGGGGAGGGTGCATTTGGAGCTGTGGAAACTGCAGGTTTGAAGGCCCTTTGGTAGGAAGGGCCTACCTGTTAAAACCTTGGCAAAAGAGAGCGTGACTAGAGTGAGAAGGCTAGTTCTGCAGGAGAGGTGAACAGGAGCCTTGAGGGCTATGGACTTTGGACTCAATCCTAAAGACTCAATCCTAAAGGAAACCACTGAAGAGTTGGAGAGGCTCCATCTGGACATGATCGGGTTGATATTTGTAAAAAAGATTTATTTCTGGCTGCACTATGGAGAATGAATAAGAAGGAAGCAACAGAAGATGTGTGAAGACCAGTTTTGGGGCAGTGGAGATCAGGGGAAGATGGTGGCTCCAAGAAACAGATCAGGGTTAGAAATGTTAAGAACTTCATCTTTGACTACACGTGGAAGGTGAGGGAGAGAAAAGTGACCAAAAAGGACTCAAGGTTTCTAGCTTGAGCTTATAGAAAAATAATGTAAACGGAGCCACCTTAAAATGCAGCTGGAGCTGCCATACCAGAGGAACCGCTTTACAGGCCTTCCTCCTCAATCCTTTGGAATGTTAAAGCAGGGCAAATAACCTCTGGACTGGGCCTAAAGCAGTGCTGTACTCTGAATGACTGTTTATCATGACTAGGACTGAAAATTAAAGACATTCCATAGAATTAGCATCACTATGTTAGCTTATCCACACCTATAGAACTTCTTTCCTTCTGTTCATGTAATTATTCCCCCTTTCCTTTCTCATAAATACCCCTTGCCTTCACTTCCTAATCAGAACGCTATTTGGGTTTATGCCTGAATAGATACATACTTCCGGAATAGCTAGTCTTTGGATCTCAAATAAATGCTGTTGCCTCTCACTTTGGTGTTTTGTTTTAAGTATGACTATATAGATAGGTGTAAATACCTCAAATGGTGATAGCTACTTGTGAGAACAAATACAGCAGGGTAAGGAGTTGCAAAGTTTGGGGGCGAGGTGGGGGGTGTAGAGAGGAGGGGAGGCTGTTTTATAGAGAGTAATCCAGGAGGCCTTGCTGGTTTGAGCGGAAAGGAGTGAGAGAACAGCTATGGTATCTGGGGAAGTACAGCACGCACAAAGGTCCTGAGACAGACATGTGTATGTCATGTTCAAGAGGCAGCAAGGAGTCCTGTGTGGCTAGAGTGAAATGATCAAGGGGAGAGTGGTAGCTGATACAGTCAGAGAAGTAGCAAGAGGCAAGTTATGAGGCTGGTAGGCTACTATAAGGCCTTTGGCTTTCACTCTGAGTGAGACAGGAGCCCCTGAAAGGATCTGAGCAGAGAAATGGCCCACTCAGACTTAGGTTTCAATGGGATCACCACGGAGAACTGACTGAGGGAAGCAAGGCTAGATGCAGGATGACCAGTGGAGGCTTTCACAAAGATCCGGTGAGAGGGAGGGTGGTCACAGAGGAAGTGGTGAGAAGAGGCTGGACTCGGAATATTTTTGCTTGGGAGTAGAGCTGACAGGCAGGAT
>NW_017731518.1:92207-93402 GCF_001890085.2 Hipposideros armiger | reverse complement strand
ATAATACCTGTTAAAGAACAAAATTCAACCCGGTAAGTGTGAAGATCTAATTGGCTTTATTAAGTGATGCATGAATCAGGCAGCATTCCATCTACTAGCAACTGGCACTCTGATGAGTTGTACAAAATGAAAGGCTTTTATAGGCAGAAAGAGAGTGGGACTAAGAAATTGAAAGAGAGGATTATTTCATGCAAGGACATCTTCCCTTAAGGGGAGGCAGAGGATCTTAACAAGCAGATTACCTGAATAGTGCTGACCAGGAAATTTCAGACTGATTGGTTTAAAATTTCACTCTTGGGAGAGGCTGAAACTGCGGTTAGGTTAGGTATTAAGTCTTACTGGGGCTCAGCAAAAGTGTCTCCATTTGGGGTCTGTTGTTTCTTTTTAACACAATCAGTAATCAGGTGCTCTCTCATGATTAGAGTGTGTCCATATAATAGTAACTATAACACATATGCAAGTCAACAAGTTTCTTACATTTATATGCCTTTAACTATCTTAAAACTGTTCATCTTCTTTTCATATCATTTTCCTGTTGAACAAAACAGATATTTATCCTGTAGGATTTCCGACATTCTAGATTCAGCAGATTGCTTCCTTGAATAGTTTCACTTCTCCCTCTATTCCTCACATTTCCTGTAGAGGGTAGAACTAGGGGCTTGATTTTGGAAAAGTTTTCTTTTCTTTCTCTTTAAAACACAAAAACATATTAAGTGGTACAGTCTTAATACACTGGGCACATGAAATCTGATGCGTCACACTTTTAGTGATGTCAGATGACTGGCAGAGCCAGGCTTCGACAGCTTTAACTAGTGGGGCTCTCTTGGAGTTAGTTCCAGATTCCTTTGACTTGACCCCAGTTTTTGAGGGCTCCCTTGCTTTTTGGCACCACAGATGTCCCAGTTTTCATGTCCTGTCCCAGACTTGAAATTAGCCATTTGTATCAGAATCTCGGGGGGAAAGGTATTTAACAGGCATGCTCTAGATGCTTGTTAGGACGAGTTGCTATTGCTTCTGGACTTTCTGGTGAACCAAGCTAGGGACCAAGTCGTTTCACAAAGAGAAAAGGAAATCATGAACTTATACAGATATTACCAATTCAAATTTAAGAGTACAGGAGGGGTTTACTTGTATACCTTTTCTCTTCAAACAAACAAACAAAAAATCTGAGCAGCAAATGATATTAGCATATTAC
>NW_017731518.1:88244-89892 GCF_001890085.2 Hipposideros armiger | reverse complement strand
GTGCTAACAAGACATCTTCCTAAATCTCTCTGGAATTGATCTCTTCTCTATTAGAGTTCCCTTTTGCAAGTCCACTTCTTCTTAAGTCTGACATGTGAGATTTTAATTGCTGTGCTACCGTTTTCTCTTCTTTGGTTAGTGATGACAGCTCCGGGTCTGTCTGTTTGCTTTTGTAGTTCTTGTCTCGTGGTCGTAGTCTTATTGAAAGTAGCAAAGTAGCACAAATGAGGCTCTTAGTCTCTTTCTGCTTGACAGCAATTGGTTTAATGCATGAATGCGAAGTTTGATATTGAGATTTTATTGCTGACAATTCCTTTAAAAGTGTAACTGGGTTTTTCTCACCTGCAGAATCAGGATGATTAGTCTTGATTTTTATATTCCACCCTGTATTGAATGTAATCCAGATCAGAGTCAGCCTTCTAGAACATCAATTCCAGCTTATCAAATATTGCTGCACACCCACTAGGATGCACACCCCAGAAAATAACAAGTGTTGGTGAGGATGTGGAGTAATTAGAGCACTTATGCACTGCTGGAGAGAATATAAGATAGTACAGCCACTGAGGAAACCAGTATGGAGGTTCTTCAAAAATTATAAATAGAATTACCATATATTCAGTAATTACACTTCTGGGTATAAATCCAAAAGAACTGAAAGCAGGATCTTGAAGGTATATTTGCACACTGATGTTATTACAGCATTATTCATGACAGCTGAGAGGTAGAAGCAACCCAAATGTCCATCACAGGATGAATGAATAAACAAAATGTGGTCTATGCATAGAATGGAATATTATTCAGCCTTAAAAAAGAAGGGAATCCTATCACATGCTACAATATGGATACATTTTGACATTATACTAAGTGAAATACATCAGTCGTGAAATGAGAAATACTGTGTGATCTTACTTACATGAAGTATCCGAGGTAAACATATAGAAACAGGGCTGAATGGTGATTACCAGGTGCTGGAGGCAGGAGGCAATGGCGGCATTGCTCAATAGATAAAGTTTCCGTTTTGCAAGATGAAAACATTCTAGCTATCTGTCACATAACACTGTGACTATAATTAACACTTCTAAACTGAATACTTAAAAATGGTTAAGAAGGAAAATTAGGGGGTTTTACCACAATTAAAAAAAATTTTTTTTTAAAGAATGAAGCAGAGGGCAGCCCATGGTGCGCTCTTAACGTCCGGATTTATTTAGTTAAATAAAAACAACAGAGCCTTGCCATCTGTCATCCAATGACAGGGCCTTAAGAGCCATAGCCTTACTTTTCCCACACTAGGAATGGCTTCAAGGTTCCGCCAGGTGTCCCCAAGCGGCGGGAGGCCTTCGCCCCGCCCCTCGCCCCGCCCACCACCGAGTTTCCTCCAATCGTGGCCCTGGTCCCACCCCTGCATGCGTCTCTTTCCTGCATCCGGGACTGGGTAGGCGGGTTCTGAAGCCCAACTATAGGCATGGAGGTACACGGTGGACCCCCGTCCAGCCCGAGCGCTCCCTCGTGCTCCCCAGATGTCTCTGGGGTCCCGGTGTCCAAGGAGCTGCTGACGGCGGGGAACAGCGGCCGCGGAGGTGACGGG
The DNA here is from genome assembly GCF_001890085.2 of Hipposideros armiger. Taxonomy (NCBI): domain Eukaryota; kingdom Metazoa; phylum Chordata; class Mammalia; order Chiroptera; family Hipposideridae; genus Hipposideros; species Hipposideros armiger. The sequence continues at coordinate 88,307 of NW_017731518.1, read as the reverse complement.
CGGGTGGCGGTGGCGTGGGGCGCGCACGTGCGGCGGGCCGCGGGGAGCAGCCGGGAGGAGGTG
>NW_017731518.1:82665-86180 GCF_001890085.2 Hipposideros armiger | reverse complement strand
CTGTAAATGATGCATGAGGTTATCATGTCTCTAAACGAAGATGCCATGAGTCTCCTGAGAGGGGAACTTAACCATAGTATGCGCTAAATCTACAACAGCTAAAATCACTGCATGGTGGCTCTCCATTCAAATACAAGCTTTTGTGTGGACATCGGTTTTCACCTGGGTACATAGCTGAAGTGGAATTGTTAGGTCATATGGAAAGGATATGTTTTTATAGAGGAAATGGCCAAACTTTTTTCCAAAGTTGAACGTACCATTTTGCATTCCCACCAGCCCAGAACAAGTGTTCAGTTGCCTTAGTTGCTTCACATCCTTAGGAATACACGGTGTGGTCTGTCTCTTAGCTCTTCTAGTGTGTATGTAGTGCATCGCATCATGATCTTAGTTTGTTTTGCCCTAGTGACTGATGATGTTGAACATTGTTTCCTGTGCTGAGTCTCCATTTGTATGTCTTCGGTGAAATGTCTATTCACATCTTTAGCTCATTTTAAAAATCAGGTTGTTTTATCTTACTGATAAACATTTCTTATAGTGCAGGCCTGCTGGTAATGAATTCACCAGCCTTTGTACTTCTGAGAAGGTACTTATTTTGTTTCCGGTTTTGAAAGATGTTTTCAATGCTTATAGGATTCTAGGTTGACAGGTTTTTAAATATTTTAATCCTTCAGTACTTTAAAAATGTTGCTGTGCTGTCTTCTGACTTGTATTGTTTCTGATGAGAAGTCGGCTGTCATTCTTTGTCATATATAAAATATTTCCTTTTTTCTCTGGCTGTTTTTAAGATTTCTTTATCACTGGTTTTCATCAATTTGATGGTGATGTGTCTTATAGTTTCTTTGTGATTTTTGAGCTTGGGATTTGTTGAATTTCTTGGATCTGTGGGTTTATAGTTTTCATCAAATTTGGGAAATTTTTGGTTATTTTCTTCTTCAGATATTTTTTCTGCCTTCCCTTCCCTCTCATCTTTCCTGCAGGGACTCCAATTACACATAATTTTACTTCTTGAAATTGCCCCACAGCTCTGTGATACTTGGTTTTGTTTTGTTTTTCAGTCTTATTTTTTGTGTGTTTCATTTAGGGTAGTTTCTATTGCTATATCCTCAAGTTCACTAATCTTTTCTTCTTTATTATCTAATCTGCAGTTTAGTCCCATCCAGTTTATTTTTCATGTCCAACATTATAGTTTCCATCTCTAGAAGTTCAAATTGAGTTTTTTATTTAAGTCTGTCGTTTCTTTCCTCATGGTGTTTGTGTCTTTCTCTGCCTTCTGGAATGTGTAGAACATATTTATAATAGCTGTTTTAATATTCTTTTTTTTTTTTTTAGATTTTATTGGGGCATTGGGGAAGGGGAACAGTGTTAGGGAATTGGGGAAGGAGAACAGCCAAGTTGTTGTCCTTCAATCTTAGTTGTGGAGGGCGCAGCAAGCTCAGCTCCAAGTCCAGTCACACCACTCAGCTCAAGGTGCTGTGTTCAGTTAGTTGCAGGCAGGCGTAGACACCACCCCATGCAGGGGTTGAACCAGCAGCCTCGTTGTTAAGAGCCCACACTCTCACTAGCTGAGCCATCCTGCCACCTGTTGGCAGCTCAGTGGCAGCTCAGCTCTGGAGCAGCTCATTGGCCCATGTGGGACTCAAACCGGCGACCCTGTTGCTCAGAGCTTGCACTCTTGAGCAAGCTCTTAACCNATTAATTTACTTTAAAATTTAATTGTATATTGCATTGTTCTGGCTTCTTTAACTGACTTTGTTGGATTTTGGCTGGGATGACAGGCTTTCTGCAGCAGTGGGATGTTGATGGCTGAGATATTTTTCAGGGACGTCTGGGCACTGACTACTTGTCTGGGGATGATGGTGTGGCTTTGCTGATACTGTTTGGTTTAAGGACCAGACACGCCCAATATCTATAACTATTCTCTTCAATGGATGCTCACAAAAAATTTTTTTAAAAGGCTGTATAAAATTGCTCACAGCAGCTTTATCACAGTAGTCCAAAACTGGAAATAATCAGAAGTTCAACGGGAGAATGGAAAAGCTAAGTTTGGTATGCTCATACAATAGAATACTTACTGCTCTGTAATAAGAAACAATGAATTATGGATATACTCAACAAAATGGAGGAATCTCACTGACGTTATGCTGAGAGAGAGAGAGAGACCTGACAGAAACAATGGACATACTATGTGTATCCATTTCCCATTGCTGCTATAATAAATTACCACAAACTTAGTGGCTTAAAACAATCATTTGTTATCTTACAGTTCTGTAGGTTAGAAGTCCAATGCGAGTCTCACTGAACTAAAATTAAGGTGTCACCAGGCCTGAATTCCTTCTGAGGGCTCTTGGAGGGAATCCTTTTCCAGGTTCCAGAGGCCAACTGCATTCCATGGCTGTGGCCTCCTTCTATCCTCACATCTCTTTGACTCTCTTCTCCCTCACTCTTCCACTTTTAAGAACCCTCATGAGTACATTGGATCCACCCAGATGATATAAGATCATCTCTGTATTTTAAAGTCAGCTGCTCAACAACCTTAATTCCCTTTTTGCCACGTAACCTAGGTATTCTGAACAAATATATTGAGGATAAGGGAAATCAGATTTCCAGTGGTGTGCTGTTAAAGTGACTCTCTCGGGGCAGGGGCGGGGGGGGGAGGTATAAAACACTTTGATTTGTAGCACCTGCCAACTGATTAGAGAAGACTGGGGGCAATGCATGATCTTGTGTTGAATCCTGGATTGGTGAAAAGCATAAACGTTATAAAGGACATTAATGAGACAATTAAAATTTGAATACAGTGGATTACATAATAGTGCTATATTCATGTTAAATTTTCTGATTTTCTTCATATGTAAGAAAATATCCTTGTACTTAGGATTTATACACCAATAGTATTAATATTTAGGGGTAAACAGACATGAATACTACAATTTACTCTTGAATTATTAAAAAAAGACTGCGTGTGTGTCTGTGTGTGTGTGAGCGTGTGTGTGTGTTTGTATGTGGAGCAACATGTATCCATTTTTTAAGCTGGGAAAAAGGTAGACAAGAATTATACTACTGCTGCAACTTGTCTATAAGTCCAAAATTATATCAAAATAAAGAGTGACAAAAAGTTGAGCTGGAGGAACAGGGACACAGAAATTTACTTTGGCAGCATCCCACCAGTGCAGAGGAGAAAGTCATACAAAGACGTGCCAGTTCTGTTTGTGTTCTGTGTGGTCTCCCCTCTTCTGATACCTTTCTGGATTCTTGGCTGAATAAATCGGGAACGTAAACCCAGTTTATTGATGGTTTGTTTTGGCAGCTTCAAAGGAAGACAGCTTTCGTGAAAATGAAAGCATTCATTTAGAAATAATAGAGACCTTCCTGTCCTGGATAGTAATTTAGGGGTCCTGTGACTATTTGTAATCAGAATGTGTAAACTTGCAAAGTGTTCTTAACATGAGATAGATAAAAGAGGTAGTGTGGCATGAGAAAAGGGGAACAGTACGAACTGTACACAATTTACCAAC
>NW_017731518.1:80840-81513 GCF_001890085.2 Hipposideros armiger | reverse complement strand
AGATCCGGTGAGAGGGAGGGTGGTCACAGAGGAAGTGGTGAGAAGAGGCTGGACTCGGAATATTTTTGCTTGGGAGTAGAGCTGACAGGCAGGATTTGCTAATGGATCGAAGGAGGGGTGTGAATGGAAGAGAGGAGCTAAGGGTACCTCCAAAGTTTTGGCTGAACCAACTGGAAGAATGGCACTACCATTTGCTGAAATGGGAAACACTGTGAAAAGAAAGTCAGGAGACAGGTGTGAGATCACCTAGTGAGGGTTCACGGTTCTGAGTGCCTCTTCTCTGTATGAACTCATTCCGTGCTCACAACAACTCTCTAAAGTAAGTACTGTTGTTAGTCCTCTTTGATGAATGAGGAACTGGGGCATTGCTCTACAGTGTGCCTCAAATCCCACAGCTGTAATATGGGGATAATAATCCTCCTGAGTTTACTACTGCATTGTCTATCAGGGAAGAAAGATCATTAAATAAACAATTACAGCAATAACTAGAGTTATGGAAGGGAAAGTCAGAGGGGCTATAGCGGTACAAAGCAGAAGCATCTCCCAAAGTTTGGGGGTAGGGGAGACAGGCAGGAATCAGGGAAGACTTCTAAGAAGAAATTATGTTAGGCTGAAATCTAAAGGATCAGTAGACAGCCGCAAAGAAATGTTAGGAGGGAGTGTAGGAAAGGAA
>NW_017731518.1:70274-76375 GCF_001890085.2 Hipposideros armiger | reverse complement strand
GGTACTAGTATTCCTCTTCAGACTACTAGTCTACTAGAAATAGAATATCTGCTCCTCACACCCCTGAGTGAAAATTTTACATTGCCAGAAAATAAAGCATTTCTTTGACACAAACTTTTGATTTTATCCATAAGATTAAAATAGATTAATTAAGAGGTGAACCAAAATAAATTATTTTCAATATAATTACACCATAATTTTCAGCATTAAGTATATGTGTCTCTAGAGATAAAATAATTTTGATTTGCAAAATTGGGTAATTAAGTAGGTAATTGTTTCTAAGGGCCTGGGAAATAGGTAATAGCAATTTGAAAACTTACCCGCATAAATAATCAGTTTGGTTACTCTGCTGAAGGTAAAAAAACAAATGAGCCTGAAAAAATAAAATGACCTTTTAGAAAAACCTCAAAATAATAAATCTCAAATATTATTGGCTGTGGTATACATTGTGGATGCTTCCCTAATTTTCTTTACAGTCTCCCAACCCCTGTAGCCCTGTTTTCTGGATGGTACTGACCCACCCCCAGCTAGAGGGATGGGCCCTGATTGGTCCAAACCAATCAGGATAACTTTACTCTCCTTGTCTCAGCTTGTCTCCACGACCCAAGTTGGTTAGTGTAACATTTTACCTTTTAGATGGCAATCTTGTTTCCACTTTCTTAGGATAGTTTCATCATAATACCTGTTAAAGAACAAAATTCAACCCGGTAAGTGTGAAGATCTAATTGGCTTTATTAAGTGATGCATGAATCAGGCAGCNTGCCAGGTTGTGGTAAGTCCTATGAAAATAATGCAGGACAAGAAGACTAAAGAATGACAGGGCGGATGAGGTATGAATGTGGGGACATGTGCTATTTTAGAGAGAGTGGTCCGGGAATATATCCAAGACGATATTTGAGGAGACCTGAAGAAAGGGAGGCAGGCAGGCAGCCAGGAGGTGGTGTGTGGGGAGTTGCAGTAAAAGGTAGTGATGTTGGTCCTGGCTTGCACGTCTTCCAGTTGTGCACATCTCTACCCAAATGTGTGTTCACTGAAGTCAAATTGATAGGTTGAAATCAGCTTTGATTGAGAGCATTTATACGCAGAAATCTGCAAATCCTGTGGATTTTTTTCCCTTGAGAGCCATTTGTTAAATACTTACCAGCACACCACTGGGAAGACACAACAGGAAGTGCAAAGGCCCTGAGGTAGGAGCATCTTGGTGTGTTTGAGGAACATCGAGGCAGCCAGAGTGGCTAGACAGAGCAAGAGGGAAGTTGATAGGGGATGAGGTCAGAGGTAGCCAGGAGCAAGATCGATGGGACTTTGTAGGTCACGGTAAGTACACTGGTCTTTATTCTAAGCAAAATGGGGGCCATTGGAAGGTTTGGGGCAAAGAAATGATACCATCTGACTTAAGCTTTGAACAGAACCACGCAGGGACGAATCAGGAAGACTGATGGAGACTTCAGCAATAGATAAGAGATGATGATGGGTTGGTAATTGTGGAGGTAGGAAGAAGAATACCTTAATTCATTTTTTTCAGATATTGTGAAGATTAAATAAGACAGCATTTAAAAAGTACTTAGCAGATTGCCTAGCCCAGAGGAGGCCATCAGTAAATGTTACTATTGGGGAGGGGTGCTCATGTCTAGTTAAAAGGCAAGTAATTTCAGCACCAAGTGGTAAGTACTATGTTCCAGACAAGTGGGAGCATGGAGGAAAGACACTCGAAGCAAGTTGGGGGTGGGAAAGGCCAGGAAGGGTGTTTGAGCAAAAGGGGACTGTTCTAGCAAAGGCAGGGGAAATGGAATTAGAAGGAACGCAGAGCATATGGTGTCTATGCTGACTCAACGTGGTGACAAGTAGACCACAGCTTTACCCTTGAGCAAAACAATCAGTGATCTGAAGGAACAGTGATCATTTAATTACTCAGTGTGTTAATTAAATCACCCAGTAGNTATATCTTCTAGGACTCTGACAGTTATAAATCAGAAAATTAGGTGTTATGGTCTTTGAAGCAAAAATTTCATTCTGAATGAATCTACCATCAATTCTCATAATACTTTAGTTGTGCATCAAATATAGTACAAAAAAACCCCAATGATTTGCAGAGTAGTTTATATTCTTGTGCCTGTATCCACTACTATGGTAGGAAGACAAGAAGAAAGGTTGAGTCTTGCTTTCATTTGTCTTTTCCTCAGTGCCTAGCATAGTGCCTTTCACTTGGTTGGAATGTTCAATAAATGTGCATTAAACTACTTTCTGTCTTTATGTCAATAAAGTAATTCATCTTAAACATGAGTAGTTCACAATCTTGAAGAAAAAAGGGTAAATATGATTGGTAGACTGTTCACAAATGTTATATGTTGGAATCTTTGTGGTTGACTCCCCACCATCTGTTCATGGAAAACCCTTGGCAATGATTGGTTTGGGTGTGGGCACATGGGACACAAACCTTCCCAATGAGGCATGAGCAAAGTCTTAGTAGGAGACTTTTGGAAGGCAAAGTATTTCTCATTCTTGAAAAGGAGGCACATGAAGACATGTGTCCTTTCTTCCAAAAGGACGTCTTATGACTGGATATGGTTCCCAAATCCATGTCTAATGGCCATAAGTAGAGCCAGCTATTGAGGGTACAGTCAGCGCTCCAAGGACAGCAGAGAGATGCAAGAACATCATTGAGTCACTGCATCAAATAACTGTAGACTGAACTGTTGAACTTGTTTTGTGACACAATAAATTTCCTTATTAAAAAAAGACACCACCTTATGAGATAGTCTGCTTATACCCACTTCACGATGAAAAACTGGCATGGAGATACAAAGCAATTTCCTATGGCCTCACAATAGCTAAGTGGTGGAGCCAAGTTTGAGTTTCGTCAGCCATGCCTACCCACTGTGGGTCACAGTGCTGTGAGCACAGGCTCCGACGCTGTCGGATCAGATCCCAGCCCAGCCACTCATNTAAATATCCTTATATGAGCTCAGTTACCATATAGCCTTCTTTGATATGCTGAATGTTTTGGAAAGTCTCATGTACTATAACAAACCAGTATGTCATTCACAGTTGATTATATGGTGACTGTAGACATTTCCATAAAAAGTTGAGTAGGCTTTGGGGTATAATCCCCTATGAAGGCAGCACTCTTTCTTTGAGAAAGTCAGATTTTGGAGATGCTGCCTTCCCTAGGAATGTAAATGTGAAACCTCGTTCCATTACTCTCATTTATTTACCTTATTCCAGAGACATTTCAAATGTCAATGGTACTAAAAACTAAAATTCAGTCAGCTAAATTCCCATAATGTCAGCCATTAATTTAAGTTAAGAAGCAAAAATATATTACAATCTACACTGGTTAGCACTCTTCTAATTATTTAAGTCAGTTATTCTTATGGTAGAGAAGTACATGCTCATTGAGTCTATGCTCTGTATAGAGCACAATGTCAGAAGAAAAAAAAAACTTATTAGTCAAAACTTGTTAAATTGTGCCTGAAGAACATACCCATTTTGGAATTTAGAAATGACCATAATGGGCCCAAAGGATTCCTCTTTGGCAAGGTACATGTGGTCTTCCACATCGGTGAAGACAGTCGGTTCCATAAAAAAGCCTATTTGAAAAACAGAAGACAAGAACATCAATTATAGGGTAATTTTCAATCACCAGTTCTCTCATATAATTACATTATAATTTTCTTCTTCCATCTAGGTTAGTAAAACCAAAAAAACTTTCATTTTCTTATTTGGCATTAGCATGCCTAGGTTCTTATTTATAACATACATAAAAGTAGAGAAAATAGTATAGGGGCCGGCCAAGTGGCTCAGTTGGTTAAAAGCTTGCTCAAGAGTGTGAACTCTGAGCAACAGGGCAGGGTCACCNTGGAACACGGTTACCTCACTTTATATTAGTAATTTCCCTAAGAAAATCTCTCCCACTGTGTTTTGGATGCAGAGAAGAAAGTCAGAATGAAAACATGAAAAAAAAAAAAAGACTTTACTTTGAACTCAATGGAATTTAAAAGGAGAGCTACTTTGCTGCAAATACATTGCCAGAAGTCATCAAGAAAGAGAAAATGTAAAAATACCCCAAATTAACCACACTTATGTTAACAGACTAGTTCAGTAAATCACAAATATTTCAGTTTTTGAAACAACATGCCAGACTGACTGTGGGGAGTGAGAACACGGGCTCCACAATCAGGTTGCCTGGCTTTGGAGTCTCTTTGCCAGTGGCTGGCTATGTGACCTTGAGGAAGTTACCCAACCTCTCTCAGACCCTATTTTTTTCAGCTATACAATGAGGATAGTAAATAGTGTTTATTTCCCAGGGCTATTGTGAGGATTGCCTGTGCTCATACAGGTCAATTAGTTAGAATAGGGCCTGGTTTAGTGTTCAAAGTAAGCTACTACTTGAAATGTGACGGTGTCACTGCTCGTGATGAATTACATCTTGAGCTTCCTACCAACTCGAAATCTGGGTTCCCAGATTCCCAGACAATCCTGCCGGTTGCAGCGTTGACTCTGGAAGATCACCAAGCAGCTCAGAAACAAAACGTATTCTTGGAGCTGGCTGGTTACGGGCCCTCTACCCGTTTTCCTTTCTTGGTTCCATTTAGTCCCATGAATGCTAAAGCAAGTTCGTGCTGAATGTCAGGTAAAACACCAAACCCCTTTTTAACTAAACGGTATTGTCAGAAGTTTCTTTTTCCTTTCAACATTAATCTTCTTTTTAAAAAGAAACCCTTTTCCACACAATTTCTGTATGTTCAAAAAAATGTGCAACATTTTTTAAAAATTGCATTACCCTTGGAAACCCAGGTCCAACTTGCCATGTAGGAAATGCCCTTCAGAACAGTACACAAGTGTTGCACGAAACACAGAGCAGACGTTTCTGTGATGTGGGAACAAAGGGAACGTGCAGGAGAAAAGTAAAGCGTACCTAAATCTTTTCCAAAGCCAGATTGTTTAACTCCACCAAAAGGGGCTGCCACGTCTGTCTTGTTGTACGTGTTAATGAAAACAGTTCCCGCGTCTAGCTTTTCACTCACGTACATCGCTTTATTTATGTCTCTGGTAAAAACCCCTGNGGTCTCGTACCTAGTGTGTTGCCTGCCTCATGCTGATGGTTGTTAATATTTGTTGAATGAATGTTGTTGAGCGTGTTCAGGATACGTGGAATTGGGTCACGGGGAACTTGTGGTAAATGTAGATCACTCTGGCGGACTCGGGTACCTGAAAGAATAAAAATGCCATATGTATTATAGACGTTCCTTGTCCTTTGCACTTCAATATTGTGCTAAATATTGGTTGTTTTCAATGTTGTTTTATTACAACTTTTTAGGGAACCGCCTTGAAATACATTTCCCACTTGGTGTTTTTTGCAGGATGTAGCCTTGTTTGAGATGAATCCGTCTGATTCAAAAGAAGAGGACAGTTCAGAAGAGGATTCAGAGGACAGTTCAGAATCTGAGGATGACGATGAGAACACCTCTTCTGAAGTCACCGTAGATAACATTAAGCTGCCACATTCGGAAGATGGAAAAGGCAAGATAGAAGTTTTGGACAGTCCTGCCAGTAAAAAAAAGAAATAGTGAAATAAGTCATCTAAGAAACAGGTGACATATGCCTGCTAATTCTGGGGAAAAGGATGTGGTTCGCTGGTTATTTTGCATTTCAGGTATCTTTGGTGCTTTTGTGTCATATTGGATGTATTTTGTTCCTCAGAGAAACAGAAGCTGGCTTTTACAGAGTTGGCATGGGTGACATTTGGGGATCTTCTAAGAGCAGGCTGTCTTTGATCTCATGCTAAAGAGATTTCGTTCAGAAAGCTTACCGTTGTGTATGGGATGCGTGAATTCGTTGGCATCTCTTTCTTCAGCAGAGACTTCAGACACATCAAACTTATTTTAAAGTAAAAATACAAATCACTAGTTTGTTTTTGTTTTAAAATACTCTCTTGGATAAAACAACGTAAGTGTTTTTTTAAGTCATTGCAATATCAAATTTGTTAGCATCAAAATGAATTTAATGAGGGAGAAATTTTTTATGACTATTTTTTTTTTACAATAAAAAGAATTACTTTGATTTAGCTGCCCTCAAGTACATCTGCTTTCTTTCAAAAA
>NW_017731518.1:63964-65195 GCF_001890085.2 Hipposideros armiger | reverse complement strand
TCTGATCAACAGTCAGATACAACAACTCAGGCCAGTAAGGACTTGAGAACTCGATATGGAGAAGGGAGTTTTTAACTGGAGGCCCAAACATGGGCTTCAGGAAGTCTGTGAAGATATTTGCAGAATTAGGCATGTGCAATGAATTTGGGGAGAAGTGGGACAGAGGGGTTCCATTAGCTTTTTTTTGTTGTTATCAGATTCTCAAAAGAGGTTTATGGCCCAAAGAAGATTAAAAACACCGCTCCTGAAATTAATATTAGAGGGTAAAATCAGTCCAGAACAAGTGTGGTTTTGTTTGCCATTTCATCCATCGTTAAAATAGTTGGGAAAGTGATATTTTAAATCACATGAGATCAGTTAAATCTTTGCATTTAAAAGTGGTTCCTTTATAATAAGGCCTTTGTCATTCTGTTCAAGTATGAACTGTCAGTTTGGACCCAGAAAATATTCATTCCAACTGAGAACCCCTGCTGTACCCAGCTCCACTGGTAACTGAGCTACAGTAGAATAAAAAATGCTCACAGGCAAAATTTGCTCTATTGACCATGCCAGGGTCACCTGGTACTCTTCCTTTTGAATGTTTTCTGCCTCTGGTTTTTGTTGCTGTTGATTATTGATTATTGATTTCATACATTCTTTCAATGTTAAACTGCCGAGTGTTTGAAGTAACAACTACACCCTCAGGGCTCCTTCAACACCCATGAGGTAGGAATGATTACAGAAATTTTACTTTAAAAGGAGGAATGATAGGAGTGAACTGCTCTGAGCATCTTCCAGAGACTCTGTGATCCAGGAACACGTGGATGGTGATAATTTACCCACCTAATTACAGTAATACCTTGGTTTGCGAGCATAATTCGTTCCAGTAACAAACTACTCATATTGCAAGACATCGCTCGTTTACAATGTTAAAATGTATTAGAAATGTTTGCTCGTCTTGCAGAACACTCGCAAACCACACTACTCGCAATCCAAGGTTTTACTGTATTTTTGTCTGACAATGGGCCATGATGTGAGTGCTGTGTGGGTTGTAACCATTCCCATTTCTCGATAACAGACTATGGTCCAAACACGTTGCTAAGTGTGTTATGTATATGATCCCATTGAATCCTTGTAACACTGAATGAGACAGGGACTGTATCCCCATTTTGTAGATTCCAAAGCTAGGCTCTGAAATATTAGGTAACTAACTTGCCCATGATCACACAGCCAGTGAACAGTAAAACCAGTA
>NW_017731518.1:62829-63896 GCF_001890085.2 Hipposideros armiger | reverse complement strand
TAGTATAGGGGCCGGCCAAGTGGCTCAGTTGGTTAAAAGCTTGCTCAAGAGTGTGAACTCTGAGCAACAGGGCAGGGTCACCGGTTCGATTCCCACAGGGGCCAGTGAGCTGCATCCAAGCTGAGCTGCCAGCAGGTGGCAGGATGGCTCAGCTGGTGAGAGCACTTGATCCTAACAACAAGGTTACCTGTTCGAGATGGTGGGCTACACCTGCCTGCAACTAAAGACTGAACTCAGCACCTTGAGCTGAGCTGCCACCCAGGTGGCTCAGGGGATAGAGCTTGCACTCTTAACAATGAGGCTGCTGATTCATCTCCTGCATGGGATGGTGGCTATGCCCACCCGCAACTAATTGAACACAGCACCTTGAGCTGAGCATTGAGACTGGACTTGGAGCTGAGCTAGCTGCACCCTCCACAACTAAGATTGAAGGACAACAACTTGGCTGTTCCCCTCCCCCAATTCCTCAACACTGTTCCCCTCCCTCAATTCCTCAATAAAATCTTTTTAAAAAAAGAAAAGAAAAGAAAATAGTATAATAAATAGCAAAATGAATATTTATTTATATTTTGCTACTTTTGATTCATTTTGTCCTTGCTGAAATATTTTTTTAAAAATTTCAGAGATTACAACTTTGACCTTCAGGTATTTCAGTACAAGTCTGTAAAAAATAAGGACATTTTCTTACATACCACAATACATTATCATATCTGACAAATTTAACGCTAATTTCTTATTCATAATACTTTAAATTTCTGATTGTCTAGAAAGCTCTTTTTACAGTTGATCTGTTTGTCAGGATTCAGATAAATTCTACACATTGCATTTGGTTGTCAGATCTCTTAAATGTTCTTTAATCTAGGACAGTTCCTCCCTTATCCCTGCCCCTTATTTTTCATACCATTGATGCATTAAACAGACTGAGTCTTAAAAAAAAAAACCAGACTGAGTTAGTTTTCCTGTACTGAAATATCCTGCATTTCAGATTTGTCTTTGCTTCCTTCAGATGATATTTAATTTATTCTTCTATACCCTCTATTTCTTATAAATGCAAAATTTGATCTAAA
>NW_017731518.1:59249-60214 GCF_001890085.2 Hipposideros armiger | reverse complement strand
ATTGTGTTGTCCAAGGTGCTTATAAGTGGCCAAGTAGGATCTAGAAATTAATTCTTTTGACTTTTGAAGCAAGCTGGTACCACAATAAAAATGGTTACCATCTATTCCAACGTAAGAAGCAGGCGCCCCTTCTATGCCCTACGGAGCTGAACTTACCTGGCCTTTGGACTTGCCTTCCCCCGTACACCAAGGTGGCTCCCTCTTTTACTCCAGTTTCACAGTATTGCAGAAGCTTTTCCAGATGGGCCTTATGATTTTGGGGCCCATGATCAGTAGATCTGTCAAGTGGATCACCGATTTTCATCTTTTTAATTTCTTCTACCTGTATGTCACCCAGTTCACAAAACACAATTGACTGTTAATAATGGATACCTGTGAGTGAGCTTCTACGTGTGGCGGGTGTTGTACTAAGCTGTTAAAAGATGTGTGATCAGTTAGTCTTCAAAGCAGCACTGGAGGTGGGTATTTATTATTTTCATCTCACAGATGAAGAAACAGGCTTGGAGTGGTGAGGTGACTTGCCCAAAGGCACCCAGCCACCAAATATTTGTTTTCCTGACTTAAAAGCCTAAGCTCTTAACCACTGAGTTCTAACAGAACATAAGCTACATATGCTATTTAAAAATTATCCTGAATGTTAATCCATTAAAATAGTAAACCTGATGTTCCGGAATTTGGTAATACAGCGTACTTGCCTGTTCATGGCAAAAGAACTTCTAAAACGGCCACATTGTTATCATTTTTTTCTCTCTCCAACTGTGGCAGACTGCCCTCATAAAATTCTTATAGTATGGCCATGCCAGAGGAATCGCTAGAATGTTCCAGTGAAAAACGGTCTTTATTGAACAATATTCATCACTGACATGTCTTTCTAATTGCTTCTTATGCACTTCAGTTATCATAATGTATTTCTGCATTTTCTAATATTAAGTCAAATTCTAGTAAGAAGAAAGAATGGGAGTTAC
>NW_017731518.1:53625-54369 GCF_001890085.2 Hipposideros armiger | reverse complement strand
CACCACTCACTTCCTCCCCTCCTGGGGAGCAAGAGGGAAGCAAAGTGTAAACATCATATAATTTAACCTATAAATGTGTCAGAAAATAGCTCTAAAAGATAAGGACTGTGTTGTTTTTTTAAAAAATATAACCACAGGACTATTATCACACCTAAAAACTCATTAAATCTCAGAAGTAGTTTTTGAGTAAAAGCAATTTCTGTTCGATTCAAGAGCAAATTTGAAGGAGCCTTACCACTCTTGTCACGAATTCATCATGGATGGATTCTTCCACAAACAACCGCCCAGCTGCAATACAGTTTTCTCCTTTGTTGAAAAATACTGCTCCCATGCCCTTCGGCAGCAGAGGAGAAAAGATTTTTAACATTACTTGGGAAGTCAAGATCACCATAAAATTGCATGAGAATTAGATGTTATTGGAAGACAGCAGATAACACAGAGAGATCATAGAAAAACACAATTCCTTGGCTTAGTTAGTGATGAGAGATGCTTGGAAATACTCTATTTTGATCTAGCATGTTTTTAGGGATTTTGTTTCTTCTTTCCCTCTTTTGGTCCATAAGCACTTAAAAAAATGTGTATAATAAAAAGGACATACCACTAAGGACAAATTTTGTGTTGCCAAAAAACCCCCACAAACCTACATTATTTTATACATTTAAATGTAATACTTGTATATCAAATTTTGCTTTTAAGATCTCTACATTAGTTTGTATAAATCATGAATGTTTAGAAAGTCTCCCT
>NW_017731518.1:46153-49255 GCF_001890085.2 Hipposideros armiger | reverse complement strand
TCACACAGTTGCCACAATTATGTACATTCTTTTTACATGCTTTTCCCTTATCTTCCATATCTTTACAATATTTTTGGTGATTAAAATTTGAATGCCTGCATGATACTTTTTCTTTCGCTGCCCCTAATTTTCCCTAGTTATTGAGCATTTGGCATTTCACAATAACTGAATTGGTTTGTAGAAATTCAGTGGATGTCACGGATGTACACTATTCTTGCTTCCACTGTCATGGAAGTTTTAAATTATGGAATCACCATAGAATACATTGGGGAACTATCCAAAAGGAATATTTACTAAGGTGAAATGATGCTCACGATAGATGAAATGATTTTTGTTTAAAGACATAATATTTGTACATGTATGTCTCTGATTCTAAGTAAGCAGGAGAGGAGGCAATGTTGCACCTGGCCCCTGCGTATTACCTGGGCTGGCTTCAGCACTAAGGTATTGCCTGCTGCCAAGCAGGCGGCACTCTTCCACGCCAACATCATCAGCGGGTAGTTCCAGGGAATGATGATGGCACAGACCCTGCAGAGGAAGAAAGATGACATCCTTAGTTGTCTCCAGTGAACACAAGTCACTCAGAGGCTCTCTTCTTGTCTTACCCAAGTGGCTCCTTCTTGGTGAAGGTCAGATTGCGATTTGGACGGGCCTGGTTGATGGGAATTGTAGAACCCTAAAGAACAAAAAAGGTTGATACTTATTTTACTCACTTCAATGAGTAAATTTAATATCCAGTTTCAAAATAGGTTAGAGATTTGAGGGTATTATAGGTGACTTAAAATTTTTTTTCTTTAAATTCAAAGACTTTATTCTCAAGGAATCTATGTTCTGTCTGCCTCTCTTGTTTTTTCTAAGCTGATATGAAAAGGCAATGTTTGATTTTTAAGAAATATATCCACACTAAGAAAGAATTGCTATTTCTTTCTCGAAAGAACGGAGACACAGGAGAATAAACATAATTGTCATTTAGTCACCTCCAGTCCAATTTCTTGGCACAGCAGAGAATGTTAATTGCCTGTCCAATGTCCATTCTCCCCTCTGCCCTTAGTAACTGAAACCCTATATTAATAATGGTGGTGGTAATGTGCCCAGATAGAATAATGTCTTTCCCAGTTTCCATCACAGATAGGGATGGTCAAGGAAGGTGTAAGTACAAGGCATGGGAGGTGAATGCTGTTTAAAAGAGGCTGACTCAGCTCAGACTAGTGTTCTATTTTTTTTTTTTAAGATTGTATTGGGGAATTGGGGAAGGGGAACAGTGTTGGGGAATTGGGGAGGGGAACAGCCAAGTTGTTGTCCTTCAATCTTAGTTGTGGAGGGCGCAGCTAGCTCAGCTCCAAGTCCAGTTGCCATCCGACCGCCTGTCGGCAGCTTGTGGCAGCTCAGCTCAAGATGCTGGTGTTCAATCTTAGTTGCAGGTGGGCGTAGCCCACCATCCCATGCGGGAGTCAAACCGGCAACCTTGTTGTTAGGAGCATGTGCTCTCACCAGCTGAGCCATCCTGTGGCCACTCTTTGGCAGCTCAGCTCGGGCACAGCTCACTGGCCCATGTGGGCATTGAACCAGTGACCCTGTTGCTCAGAGCTTGCACTCTTAACCAACTGAGCCACTTGGCTGGCCCCCGACAAGTGTTCTTATACCTTCCCCCCCCACTCTCATTTCTTCCTTTTTCCTGCTTAGAATGTTGGTGAAATGGCTGGCACTGCAGAAGTTATCATGAGACCATGAGGCAGCCTCGAGAGTGGAGATCATGCGGTATTAAAGATGGCCTGGTAGAGAGGAGGAACCTTCGTCTCACATACTAGACCTGACTGTCTGCCTTTGTACTCATTGAATGTGAGGAAAAACTAACTTCTTTACTGGGTTTTCTATTATACACAGCCAAACTTAATGCCAACTGCTTTACGATAATAGTCTTTAACTGAAGCTATATATTTGTTTTGCCACATAAAATGTTATTGCTGTTACAAATACAACTAAGTATACAATCTGTTACCTGAAACCCTTAGGGCCAAGTGTATTTGGGATTAGAAAAATAATATAATGCATATACCTTATATTATATTATGTTATATTANGTCCAATTTCTTGGCACAGCAGAGAATGTTAATTGCCTGTCCAATGTCCATTCTCCCCTCTGCCCTTAGTAACTGAAACCCTATATTAATAATGGCGGTGGTAATGTGCCCAGATAGAATAATGTCTTTCCCAGTTTCCATCACAGATAGGGATGATCAAGGAAGGTGTAAGTACAAGGCATGGGAGGTGAATGCTCTTTAAAAGAGGCTGACTCAGCTCAGACTAGTGTTCTATTTTTTTTTTTTTAAGATTTTATTGGGGAATTGGGGAAGGGGAACAGTGTTGGGGAATTGGGGAGGGGAACAGCCAAGTTGTTGTCCTTCAATCTTAGTTGTGGAGGGCACAGCTAGCTCAGCTCCAAGTCCAGTTGCTATCCGGCCGCCTGTTGGCAGCTCGTGGCAGCTCAGCTCAAGATGCTGTGTTCAATCTTAGTTGCGGGTGGGCGTAGCCCACCATCCCATGTGGGAGTCAAACCGGCAACCTTGTTGTTAGGACCATGTGCTCTCACCAGCTGAGCCATCCTGTGGCCACTTGTTGACAGCTCAGCTCGGGCACAGCTCACTGGCCCATGTGGGCATTGAACCAGTGACCCTGCTGCTCAGAGCTTGCACTCTTAACCAACTGAGCCACTTGGCTGGCCCCTGACAAGTGTTCTTATACCTTCCCCCCCACTCTCACTTCTTCCTTTTTCCTGCTTAGAATGTTGGTGAAATGGCTGGCACTGCAGAAGTTATCATGAGACCATGAGGCAGCCTCGAGAGTGGAGATCATGCAGTACTAAAGATGGCCTGGTAGAGAGGAGGAACCTTCGTCTCACATTCTAGACCTAACTGTCTGCCTTTGTACTCATTGAATGTGAAGAAAAACTAACTTCTTTACTGGGTTTTCTATTATACACAGCCAAATTTAATGCCAACTGCTTTATGATAATAGTCTTTAACTGAAGCTATATATTTGTTTTGCCACATAAAATGTTATTGCTGTTACAAATACAACTAAGTATACAATCTGTTACCTGAA
>NW_017731518.1:39154-42555 GCF_001890085.2 Hipposideros armiger | reverse complement strand
AACAAAAAATAACCATTTTAACATGAAAATTGTGAGCCTGAAATTTGATACTGCTCATGTCACACTATATTATGGAAAGACACATTTAGGAAAACTATCACTATTTCTTCTAGTGCCTTAGGGAAGCTGAGTTTCTTGCCATGAGCTTACTAAGTCTGAAATTCTTTCCCCACATATATAGATTTACGTTGAGGTGTGCCTCTGATGTGTGTATGTATAGCTATTTGTCTAAATTCACCATAAATATTCATTCTATAAAATAGGTTACTATAGTTAACAGCAGTCAGTACCAGAACTGAATAGTTGAAAGAACTGCATGAAGTACATTTATATTAAGTGCTTGGAGGCAAAGTGATGGAATAAAGCAACTTTTTAAAACTGTCCATTTTACAACTGTGTATTATAAACTAAAAATCCATGACCAGTGGTCACGATGCACACCAAGTAATTACTCACAGAGCCATCTGTTGGGTTGATAGTGTCGTAAGTCTTTCCATCATCAGCATCTGTGAACTGTCCATTTATGAAACACTGATATGGCATTTTTACTGTCATTTCATTGACCTCCTTTGAAACCTAGGAGAGAGAATTACATTAATAGATTCAATGGATTCCTGTGCTTAAGCATTTGATACCAAATAGCAATAAAGAAACTCATTCACTAATGCTGAGGGAGACGTTAAGTCAATGAAATTCTAGTTTCTACTGTGCAGAAGAGACAAGCATATGTAAGATTTGGGCCTTGTGATGCTCAGATTGACCACTGAGGCAGGTGCGTAGCATCTGTAGTGACCAAAAAGCTCTAGGTTGGGATTTATAAAGATCTCACTTCCTTATACACATGAAAGGTTAACTCCAGAGACAACCAGATAATGGAAATACCGCCACCTAGTGGCAACATCTATAGAATGTAGTCATTGCTTTCATTTAAAGTCTGGAAATTGCCTTTGTCAGTAGGTTTCTTTTTACACTGGTGCCATTTTAAGTTTTCTTTGCTTATGTTCCTCCCCATTTTCACATTCTCTCTATTACATATGTTGCCTAAATTGTACTCTATTATCAGCTAGTAAGTGAATTTAGGTTAGTCCATTATTAACCACCATGAACCTTAGTTTTTTCAACAATAAAATGGGAAAGTAATACCTGTTTTATACAGCTATTATGATGAATAATTGAGATAATATATGTGAAAGAACATTATTGGCATAAAATGCCATATCAATACAAGGTATTTCAAAGGAAATTAATGGTTTATAAAATCATTTCATATAGAAAAATTGATGATGCTTAAAAAGAAACAAAAAATAGCAAGAGGGTATCTTGCCTTTCCCAAACCAAGTACTCATGTTCCAGGAAATATTTCCATGTGTTTATGCAGAATATAATAAAGGAAAATTCATCTGAATTGATGTGTTCAGTCACTGCATATAGTCCAGTTTTCTAAACACATCATTCTGGGAATATGCTAAGTGTCTTACATGAATTATCTAATTGGATTCTCTCAACAACCCTATGAGGTGGATTTTATTATTTCCCCATTTAACTTACGAGGACACTGAGACTTAGAGAAGCTAAGTAACTTGCCAAAGGTCACATAGCTAGTAATCAATGTTACTTAGATTTAAACCCAGATTGGTCTGACTCCAAAATTCATGTTCTTAACCAGATGGTACTAAACTGCTTTCTAAGTTTACCTAACCTTTATTAAATACAAATGGATGGGAAGCACTTCTGGAATAGTGGATTAAGGACCTCCAAAAATCTACTCCTTCAGAAAAGCAATGAGAACACTAGAAAATATTGTCAAAATAATTTTTCTCAGNGATAATAGTCTTTAACTGAAGCTATATATTTGTTTTGCCACATAAAATGTTATTGCTGTTACAAATACAACTAAGTATACAATCTGTTACCTGAAACCCTTAGGGCCAAGTGTATTTGGGATTAGAAAAATAATATAATGCATATACCTTATATTATATTATGTTATATTACCTATTACTCCCAGTAGGGTCTGGGGCAGCCTCCCATAATCAAACACATTAATATTTATTCAGAGAAACATATAAATATTCACTCTAAGTGATGTAAATAAAGATTATAGACTCATGTTGGTTCAGGTCAGGTTTTGGCACCAAATGAGTTTGAACCAATCAAACAAATCAATTTTCATGTTTCAGAGTAATTTGGATTTCATAATTATGGGTAAAGAATGAATTTGAACCATCACTACTAAATACTTATATATGTATGACTTTGTGGCTGAACAGTAATAAAAACTACATTTATGAGCAAGATCTATGTTACAGACTTCTCTGATTCTATAGTATATAAACATTTGTTTTTAATCCTCATTATGTAATTTCCAAGGTATGAATTATTGTGGCCATTTTACAGATGAGGAAAGTAAGGATCAGAGAGGCAAAGTACCTTTAACAGCATCGTCTGGTAAGTGGCAGAACTGAGACTTACACCCACGTCTCTCTGACTCTATATTAATATTGCTTCTGCAATGTGCCCAGATAAAATATTATGTTTCCCAGTCCCCTTCACAGATAGAGATGGCTAGTAGGAGATATATGCACAGGCATTGGGTGGGGGGAATGCTTTTTAAAGCCCCTTTACCTTTCTCCCCCCTCCCCACCTTCTTTTTCTTGATGCTGGTAATGTGGCTGTGATGGCTGGTACTGCAGTGGTTGTCATGACTACGAGTGGCAAGCATTCTGCTGTTCGATATGAACCCTACCTTTCCCTTCTGTAGCCCCAATGCCAAGGCCAAGTACAGTTGCCTTTTGTCATCACACATGTGCTATTTATTTTCTTATATATAGTAAAAGGAAATGAAACATTTATTGTACCCATGTCTTACTTCTTTTTCTTTTACCCAGTCTGCTTAGCCCACCTATCGTAGCTCTCTGGCCCCTGTAGGCATCTAAGTTTGCAATCCTTCCATGATACCAGGCTTCTCCCTATATGTCCAGAAGATGAGGGGCCCTCGGAAGAAATTATAGTCAAGTACAAAGAATATCATTAGACTTTAGAAAAATCTTTGAGTTCAAATCCTAGCTCTATGGTTTACTTACCAATTATGTGACCACAGGCAAGTCACCCACATCCTCTCAAGGCTCTGTTTCCTAGCCTATAATAAGCGATAATAGCTATCCACCTACCTCAGATGACCACTGTAAGGATTGGATGAGAAAACCTACGTAAAAGGTGACTCTGACACAGTGTCTTTAGAAACTAATAAGTATTTGTCCCTTTCAAACAACATTTGCACTTACCTGAATTTTGTCACACCAGCCAGCAAAATATCGGAATGTTTGCACAGACATTCCAATGTGTGTCTTCAGAGCCAAGGTGTAGACAGCACCTGAATCGAGGGCTTCAATGGTTGCCAG
>NW_017731518.1:33351-34264 GCF_001890085.2 Hipposideros armiger | reverse complement strand
CCTACACCGTTGCCAGTGACTCATGGCAGCCCAGCTCCAGGTTGAGCTGTTATTCATCATCTTAGCTATAGAGGGCAGTGTCACTGGCCCTCATGTGGGATCCGAACCGGGGCCCTGCTGCTCTGAGCTGACATCCTAAGCCAGCTCTTAACCAACGTGCCACTTGGCTGACCCTCATCTAACTTTTTCACACAGCCTTTTCAGCACTTTCAAATAGTAAACTTGGTTACAAATTCATAATGAATAATCCCTCTGATATAAAAAAAGGTTAGCAACAAGTTCGCAAACTTAATTGTCAGACCTTGTTATGTCATATGTCTATTTATATCCTATGAGATCTTCTCTGATAATAATCAGAGAAATTTATAAGACTACAAGAAAAAATTAAAAAGCTTTCTTGAAGGACAGTGGCAATTTTTTTTGTTTTTAACTTTATACATGACTACAAAGAAAAGAAATAAAGGCAAATATTTTAATTATTTGCAATGCAAGCAAGATAATAAGGGGATCATAAAATCAGTTCCTTTCCTTTCAAATGTACTCAAGGAATAAAAAATATAGGAAATTTCCTAACTGTAAAGATTATGATAAGTCATATTGTAGAATATTTTCTCTAGATTATGTATAAGAATAAAACAAACACTTGTTTTTATTAATGGTTAATATAGGTACTAACTTGAACCATAGGTCAATATAACTTTTGAAGTCTTTTCCAATCTTTTGATTTTTCATTATTAATTTTCCAAATGACAGCTGTTGACATTTCTTTTTCTTTTTTTAAATTTTTTATTGGGTAACTATGTTTTTCCCAGGACCCATCAGCTCCAAGTCAAGTCATTGTTTTCAATCTAGTTGTGGGGGGCGCAGCTCAGCTCCAAGTCCAGTTGCCATTTTCAGTCTAGTTGTGGGGGGG
>NW_017731518.1:0-32476 GCF_001890085.2 Hipposideros armiger | reverse complement strand
AAAAAAAAAAGAATGATACCAGATGATTATGGTAAGTCAGATGATCAAACAGGAAATGGGTAATTCCTGCAGGAGTGTCTTGCTAGCAAGAAAAACAAAGTACTAAAATGACAGTACCGAAATCTTTAGTTGAGCAAGTTAAAAGTTTCTGGGAAGTCATGAATCATAGTTGAGAAATCTGTGATTTGAGGAACCGAAACTCTTGACTTCTAATGATATTTATTCTTGAGAAGATTGTTTTTGATGATTGGAAAAAAGCAGCTTTATGAATGAAGGGACCTTGTCTTGTTCATAACTGTATCCTCAGTGCAAAAAACTGTTCCTGATATGTAGTAAGTGTTCAATAAATTTTGTTATATAAATGAATAAATAGAATATTCATCAAGAATACTTACTTTGTCAAAATGATATATTATGCCAAGAAGAGTAGCATTCATTACTTTGTTTTAGTGAATGGCCATAGTGTGGCCCTCAAAGAGAAAAACACCTCTGCAACACTCTTTATTATTAGGATGCTGGTTCATTCTTCATGCCATAGAGAGGGGCTTTCTAGGACACAACTTGCTATAAACCTCTGTAGAGAAATTCTTTTTTTTTTTTTTAGAAATTGTTTCTATAGCATGATGATCCTTACTCTTGCAAATAGTCTGATAATCCTCATTCTAGATATATCTTTCTGGGTAATTTGGGGAACAGAAAAAGAAGATTTTGGTGGGAAGCGGAATCAATGTCAGGTATCCTTCTGGATCAGTCTATATCGGAAATTCCTGATTAATATTCTCACCCAAAACATCCCAATTTCAATGTCATGTTGGAGGAAAATCAGCTAAGAACTGTTTTAAAAGAAACAAACAATTAGAAGGGTTGGTTTTCTAGGTATATAGGAAATTTAAAAACAAGCCCTGTTTAGCAACAAAGAGAAGGGAACAAATATATGTGTTTGACCATGGAAACACACAGATGAAAAAAGACAAAGAGAAAGAGGGATGGTAGACAGGTAGGATAGAGTAATTACATCCAGAACAAAGGATTTAGATTTGATTTTCAAAGTCAAAGTCAGAATTCCTAGTGAAGAATGTGGATTAATAAGGTGGTGGTTTTACCTGACAACATCCATTGAGCTTGCTCCAGATTTAAAAAAGTCTGTTGAGTCTTCGATGACAGGGACGTTGCTTAGAATTCCAGCCCAGATGACCTATACAACAAGGGTAACTTTTATGAGGGATGTGCCATGTAGAACACTGGCAGAGACTGGCTAGATCCTCACCAAACCTATTTCTCCTTCTTCTTGGATACATGGCTTGACTGCATTTCTCAGCATCTCTTCAAGTGAGATGCAACCATATGACTGACTTCCAGGCAATGAATACGAGTGGAAGTGATCCGTACTCCAAGCCTTGGCCCATGAAAAACCTCCCTCACACAATTCTCTGTGCTCTTTTGCCCTTCTTGGTTGTCTGGAATGGAGATGACCTCCATGGTGACCTTGAGGATAGCAGAACCTGAGTCCGAGAGTGACTCCACCCCTAATCCTCATGTGTCAGCTTCACCACTAATCCCCATGACAACCTAAAATTGCTTTGGGTTATTTATGTGAATGAAAAACAAATTTGCATATAAATTTGGGGGTTGATTTCCTATTGTAGCTAATACAAAAAAAGAGGAAATAAAATTCTGTCCCCACTACTTTGAGGGCTGATGGTACCAGGTACAAAATTGCTTCTAGGGTAAGGGAAATATTGAGGACATGACATGTTCACCTTGATGGTCTCTGCCACCTTCACCTCCTCAGCTGTAAGTTCTAACACTGAGGTCTCATCTGTTGAAAAGTACTGAGAGGCAGGAATCATTTTTCCATCTTCAAACTGCAGATTTCTCACCATCAGCTACAAAACAGCAACAAAACAAGTGGAAAATTTGAGGGTTTGGACAATTCAAAAGTGAGGTTCTTGGGAGAAGGAGTCATTTAGGCTATATGGGACTAAGGACTAGCTTATTTGGGTAGTACAAAAATATGGATTAAAAGCACTCATCACGATGTATAAAAGGACTGAAACGGTGTTTTAATAACGGCAGCAGACAAGATAAAGTTAAGTCTAGAGGTCGATGCATCTCAAAATGGATAAACCCGTGAACAATTGACATTTGGATGTAGGTATTTGGATTACTAAAACCTATGTAGCTACAATTACTACCACTATTACTGCCATCATCTGAACATTGACTCTGTAGCATGCACAGTGCTAAGTATGTTATATGCTGAAGTATCTTATTGAATCTCACAAATCCTGAGGGAGGCAGGTGCCATTATTGTCCCCATTTTACTGATGAGGAAACGGAGACTCAGTGAGGTTTTGCCCAAAGCCACACAGGTGGTAAGTAACAGAGCTGGCATTACAACCCAAAACTAGCTGGACCCTAAAGCCTACAATCTTAATCTCTGTTCTGCAAACTACCAGAAAGTATCTGAAAGCAGCAAATTCCCTTTTGATTTATTTTGGGGGAAGCCGCCCGAGAGTCCACTGAGGCCAGGGCCCACACTCCCAAGCACGGGCAGCGGGGGTGGGCGCCTGCCTGGTGAGGCAAAGGCAAGAACCACGGGAAGGGGGCCACGCCCCTCTCGTTTGATCCTTCCAGATCAGGCAGTGGGTAAGAGGACAGATGGGATGACTCTTGTTTTTAATGGAGAAACAGACTCAGAGGCGAGAAGAGTCCTGCCCAAGACCAGTTAAATGGCAGAGCAGGGATTCACATCCTGTTTCCTGACTAAATTCCAAACTCTGTACTGTATCACAAAACACACTGTGCAGGTTCTTGGGACCCATCCTGGGGAGCCTTCTTCTCATCCAGGCGCATAGAGCCAGCTCATCCCCAGAGCGAAATGGGGCAGATGTCCTGAGCCTCCTGCATCCCACTGCAAAGCCAGATTACCTTGTGAAAGATATTCCCTTCATAGCTTGGGTGATAGAAGGAAACCACAAAAGTTACTTTATAGGTGACCGTATTGAACACTCACTGCTTTTCCATCGTTACCAAAAAGAACAAGTCCGTTTTTGGTAACAAGACCAGGCTTCTTGGCACCTTTGATTTCCAGTGGTTCTCCAGGAGGCACGGAGCTAGTCAGTAACGATGAGCCATAGACTGTGACCATCTAATAAAGAGATCAAACCCAGGCTGTGACATGAAGAAGTTACACCTATGAGCAGGGCTATCCGCAAGCAGCTCTCACTCCCTGCAAAAAAAGCTGGAACTGCCATTTATGATAAAATTGGGACACCCCAATGTGAGAGACTAGATCAAACATCTGTAGAAATGGCACAAAGCAAGAGATAGTCTTTGAATATATGACTGAAGAGTTTCAAAACTGCCCAACACCCAGACAACATAAGTAAACATGTATCATTCATTCACACTGATACAAAGGAGAATCAGATAAATAGCTCTCACAGACTTTGAGGGTTGAAGGTAGAGTTTTTGAGGGGAGTGGAGGTGCTGGTGGGGGAGGGTCAGTGAGGATAGATGCAGAGTAGAAAACAGACTATTACACTGCAGTGGGATTATTGATGGGAAGTACAGGGTGCTTTGTGGGTCAGTTCATGGAAACAGGACTGGATCTAGACTGTGACCAAGAGAACACGACACTGATTTATTAAAATTCTATGACTATAAGCTATCATTTTATTGAGCACTATAATAGTTGACATTCACTGAATACTTTATATTTTATGGCAGGGACCAAGTACTTTCATGAATTAACATGTATTAACTCATTTAATCTTCACAATAACACACAACATAAAGGAAGTGCTATTATTAGTCCCATTTTACAATAAGGAAACCAAGGCACCCAATGGTTAAGCTGCCCAAGGTTGCACAGCAAATGATGGCAGAGGCAGAATTTTAACTGAAATATTCTAGCTTCAGATTTCATCCTCTTAACCCCTGCACTGAACTTTCTCCCTTGGTTTTCCATTGATCCCACATATCCTCATTGGCACCTAATATGCACTAAGAACTCTACTTAAATGTTGAGATTCTCAAGACAATTAACAGGAAGTCCTTGCTCCCAAGGGGTTCATAGTCTAGTGGGGGAAGAGGGATAGATAAAAAGACACTTAAGGTACATAATATGCTGTGTCAGAGGTAGGCAGGGTATTGTTGGAACAGAGAGGACAGACACCCAATCCCACTAGGCTGGGCCTGTGAGATCAGGAAACTTCTTAGAAGGGGTGAAACCTGAGAAGCTGGGTTGAGTTGAGATTCCCCAGGGATAAGAAGGCCGTTTCTGCTCCTTTCCCCGCCCACCTCCTCTGCCTCATCTCTCCTGTGGCTTCCACACACCTGCTCCTCACACCTGAGGCTCCGGCTTCATTATGGCTATGTGACTGGGTAATACACTTTCTGTCTCTGGGTCTTCATCTCTTTTTCTCGTTCTCCACCTATTGACCTCTTCTCAAAGTACAAGCAAATCGGTCAGATTTCCTAGGAAGTGGTTCCTACCACACCTAAGTCTGTGCCTCAGGTACATATAGCTGTCTCACTGCATTATGAGTGTCTATTCACTTCTCTGCTTTTTCCATAAAACCGCAGACTCCTTGGGAGCAGAGGTCGTGCCTGGTGCCTGCTTCACTCCAAATGCTCGATACATACTGAGTAAAGAGAGGGTATTTTCTTTTAGCAGGTCACATATTCCTAGAATCACAGACCCTTCTCATGACCAAGGGAAGACCAGAGAGTACCTAGACTTACAAGTATGTGTAATACCTCTTAAAAAGTAGCATGAGAGAAAACAATTGGTCCCTAGAACATACCTGTCCATTTATCTCTGTCCAAGCTCCAGGAATTTTATCATGACCTCGGATCCAGTTATGTAAAACTTCAGCAGACTGATCCCAAGAAATCTAAAACAGCACAAAGCACAAGCTGAACCTCTTCATGTTGACAGTGTCAAAGGTCACAGAAGCATTTCTCTCCATCAGTAGCAGAAGTGGGTAGGGATGGGGCCGGCTGGCTTGGAGATCTACATTTTGGCCAGGAAATGGTACATTGGGAAAGACTTAAAGGTTAAGGGCCATGAACGTTGAGATGAGTTATTGACTTGATATAAGTACCTCAGCATTTTCCTTTTTCTGGATACCTTCGTATGTTGCCCCTTCTTCTGTCTGGGGAATCCGAGGAGCTTTTCCATCGGCTATGAGTTGGACAGCTTCCACCTAAAGCCAGAAATATTACCTGTGTAACGGCCCAATGGGCAACAATGGCATGGTCTGTTTAATTGATGTTTCTACTTAGAATTACTATATATAAATCTGTGCAGAGAGTCAGACTAGGATAATAACTACCATTTCTTCAGATCCATCTATGTGTCACGCAATGTGGTAGCTACTTTATGTAAAATGGCCCTTATAGCATCACACCAATCCTGCAAGGTGGATATTATTATTCCTGTCTCACAGATGAGGAAACTGAAGCTTAGAAAAGTTAAACAGCTAGAGCAAGATCACAGAGATAGCTTATAGGTGTCAGAAGCAAGCTCTGCTTCCAATTCTGTCTACTGCCAATATCAAGCCTGTACCCTTAAAACGACTCCATTGTTTAAACAAATTTCAACCTCTCCTTGGTGATCCAATGAAAAATTCAGGAATATAATTGTAAAATAAGTCATTATGGGTTATTTCTGCTCATCATGATGACTCTAGAAAGTGATACGTTGTTATATTTAAGTAATTCAACTTGCTTTTTAGCTTAATATGCCTGGAATTTTAAAAAGTTAACATCTCCCCATGAGTTTGATTCCCTTTGGGGTGCGTCCTGCATTTTCTTCCATCTCATTTTTAAGTTTGCCTTAAGTTCAGGGCCTCTCTCCTTTACTGGGAGGCCTATATGAGTTCAAGTTCTCAGATTTCTCTCTAATTACTCACAGCTGATGACCAGCCTCCCCAAGAGCACATGAAGGGAGCCACCTAGGAACAAGGCCAAGGTCACAGCTCATTCATTCTTCCCACTTCTAGCTGTAATATCATCCGGACTTAGGTACAGGATCCAGGCTTGAGCAAATGCCACTGAACACACCTAATACTATTTTGATTGTAATTATCATTTTTGAGCACCTACTGTGTGCCAGATGCCTCACACAAATGCCATTTAATTTTCACAGCAACTCTATAAGGCAGGCAGTATTATCCACTTTTTACAGATAAGGAAACCAGGAAGCTAAAGAGGCTAAGTGGCTTGCCTATTGTCATACAACAAACAAGTGGTAGAATGAGAGCTTTGGTGTCATTAAGTCATTAAATGACACAAACGAAGCACTGCTGTCCTCCCTTCTAAATCAAAGGCTGTTGCTTTACATCATCTAACTGTGAATCTCTGTGTTGCTTCCCCTCATGTAAGACTCTGGAAAACATTAAGTAACACTGAAATTATCTTTCAATATTTTTACAGGCTAATATATTTTTACATTGTGGTGCACCTGCTTTGAGCTTTTTACCCACAGCACATCTGAATAAACAAAGAAATGCCAAATTTCACCCTGTTTACATAGACTGAGTTCAAATACTTTTGGAGGAAGTCCAAATTACACAGCAAAATTTCTTAAGATTCTGTACACTTCTTTATAATTTGTCATTATAAACAGGGTTGGGGATTCAAGTATTTGGTAAAATAATTGAAGCAGTTTGATTGCTAGTTCATCCATTTGATCACTGCTCTCAGAAGATTAAGTCAGCTTCATAGACTAAAAAATTTTAAAGTTCAGATTTCCACCCTAAATATACCATCCTATTGGTAAATATAAACCTAATTTTGTTTTTCAGATTTATATTTTTAGTAGAAATTCCTAGGAGCAAAATTTCAATAAATGAAAACAAAATTCAAAACATTAAAGGTTTACTAAATTCTTCTGGATGGCATAAATATACTGACCATGGCTTTGATTCCTTCAGGAAAAAGAAATCGATTATAAAGTGCATCCACTGTATCATTCGGTTCAACATCACATGACCTCTGAAGAAGGATGGGTCCTGTGTCTAAACCATCATCTGCCCAGAATACAGAAAACCCAGCCTTCTTATCTCCCATAATTAGAGTCCTGTGAAAAGAAGAGTTTCAACTTAAAATGTTGATTAACTAGATCATCATTTATCACATAATGTTTTATCACATAAAAGTGATGAATTAGAGATATTGAAGTACAACATAGTTACAATACAATGGAAAGTAGATGGTGAATGAAGCTACCATGAGAAATCAACAGTAGAGCCAGAAGATGTCAGAACTCATAACAAGCAGTACTTAGTGGTACTGCTATTTTAAGCATCCTCATGTCTACGGCCTTGTTATCACATACTAATGACTTGTAGTCTACTCAAAAGGGCATGAGAGTCCATCATTTCTACTACTCACTAACTCCTTGGTGTCAGCTTTCTACTGCAGCATCAAGTAATTTTGCCCAGCTGGGTCCAATTCTTATATCATACTTAAGTCTGTATTAGGCACAATAAGTCAATGGAAGATAAAACACAGGATACTCAGTGCGATGTGAAGAGAACTGATTATTAATTTAAGTTGTGTAATTCAGGAATCAGCATCACTTAGAGCTAGAAGTAGCTCTAGATTGTCTGCATAAATTGTAGTAAAAGATGGTTGATTAATTCAACTATTTGTATTTTGTGCTCTTATACAGCTTAGCCCAAGAGAAAATGCCAGGCCTACAGGAGTTTATAATATATACAATAAGCTGGATATGTGGGCTAATACATATAAAAGCAGACCAGAGAGTAGGCTAATATAGACAGGGTATGAAGTAGTACATCAGCCATGTTCATGATCTAAATCATTTTTACTTACCTGAGCAATTAATCAAGCCATACCTAAATCAATCAATCAAACACTCATTTCAGAAATACTGAGGAATTAATTGGCATTACGGTATCAAGAGCCTTGAAAATATTGATATACTTTGACGCAATGATTCTCCATGTTGAAGCAACGTGAACTGAGGACAAAATGCAAGTTAAGAACAAAGATATCAACTATAAGACTACTTAAAGAGCAAAAAAAAAGTCATTCATGTAATCAGACTTTAAATACACTGAAAAGTTCTTTATGACATTTAAACTAAGGGTAGATATTCTGCCTATTCAATAACTTGACACTGAGAGATATCTGGATAATGTGCAGGTAAAAGAGAGATGGGAAAGGCCCACCTCAACCCACAGCATAGCATGCCTTTGGTATTGGGTACTTACAGTGCACCAGGCATTGTTCTTGATGCTGGGAAATATAGCAATAAAATTGTTAGACCATAGTCATCTTGTGTTCTCTCAAGAAGCTTAAAGTTCAATGGAAGAAGACAGACAACGAAGAAGATAATTTCAGGTAATTCAGCATTTCCTGAAAAGTACTTGAAATGTTTATTCTATGCAAAGAAAGTTCTATGGTAAATAGGTTTGGGAACAGTGTGTTCTCAAATTCCATCTTGGAGGTTACGCTCCTCGCATTAAAGCACACATTAAGAGCTCTAAGAAGTCCTGCAATGAAGGAATCCAGCATAAACCAAGCTTGTCTGACCATAGACCTTCGTTCACTCAATACCTAGTTACAGCCAATGGAGCCAGTACTCCACAGACCATGCTTGGGAAATGCTGTTCTGGCTTATGCTGCTCTCACTCTCAGGGGAGTTCGTGCAATAGTAGCAATCACGCAGGACCTCACAATTAGTCAAGCATACCTTGATCACCTAGGTAAAAATCAGAAAGATTATGGGCAATAGAAACAGGCCTACCCTTTCTGTTATTAAAAAAAAAAAATCTCACCAGTTGATAGCAGAGGCTCCTCTGTGCCTGGGAAGGATGGACGGATGATAAATGATGGAACCATGCTTTGGATTGTCAATTACATCCATGGGGATGAACTGAGTGCAGAATGGAAGCACGTTTAACTCAGCACCCACGGATCTGTAGGCCTCTGCCACCTCCTTTATGGTCTTGCCCTTGGCTCTCCATCGAGGGAACTTGAACACAGGGGTTCCATCTTTCTCTGCAGCCAAAGCTGAGCATGGAAGAGAAGATTATTTTCATCAAAACTAATTTAAGCCATCATTTTATATTGCTATGGATTTACACATTGTAATTTTACAGCTTCATAAAACATTTACAAATAAAACATGGTGAAGAACAATTTAGATTCTGACCAGGATTTGACCTGTTACAATTTTACCAGGATTCATTCATTTTTCTAATGTGATTTTTATCTACGTATTTAAGGTGTAATATATTTGAACTCAAAAGTTTGTGGGTAGATAATATTTTGAGATTTTAACTGAAGCTTTTTCTTTTATAGATCAAAATTTGTACCTTTGTTACTGATACAGCCATTTAAAGAACATTTGCTTGTTTATTTTTTAGATTTGGAACCAAGCGCCAATACAGCACCATCCAAGTCAGGCAGTCTCAGCCTCTAGCACAAATGGAAAACCTCGAGTCCTTTCCCAAACCTGCTTCCTGGGGGGGAAGTCCCGTTTATCACAGGGAAAACCATAGATCAGAACACATTCTCCCCACCAAACAGGCAGATCCCAAAAGATAAAAGGAGAAATTAGCTGATCTGAGCCTGTCCAGTTCCTTCTCCCAAATTCACCAATCGGATAAGTTCGTGGAGGAGAGAGGCTGAGGATGGAGAACGCATGCTTCCCATAAGGGTTCTGCCATACTGGCGGAGATCTGAGACTCTTTGCTAAGGGTAATGTCCTTTCCCAAAGAAATGACTCCATGCTACCTCTGTGTGAAATGGCATGACCCTCCAAAGTGTAGATTTTATTTTTTCCATAATAAAATATCATTTTTTACTAACTACATACCTTGGTAATATACATACCAGATGTATATTAATTACATATACAGTAATACCTTGGTTTGCGAGCATAATTCGTTCCAGAAAACAAACTACTTATATTGCATGACATCTCATGTTTACCACGTTAAAATGTATTACAGCAAAAAGAAAAAAAAGTGTATTAGAAATGTTTTCTCATTTTGTGGAACACTCACAAACCATGTTACTTGCAATCCAAGGTCTTACTGTATTTATTTTCCATCAACACAAAGTAACTACATTTCTGGCAATACCCAAAAGTCTAAACCAAGGCTTTTCACCTGCAATTTTTTGTCCTCTTTCCTTTCTCCCCGCCCGATCAACATTCATTGATTCCAGATTGGGATGATGATTCCACCGCAAAGCCTAAATTCTGAAGCCTAATGATTCCTAAGGACTCCAGTCACCAAGGTGACAATCACCTTGATAATCCATTTGGAAGAATTTGAGAGGCAAGTATGACAATGTCCACAGAATGTAAATGTTCATAACATGTTCAAAAACTGTAAACAACTCAAATGTCAGATGATAGGAAAATGGATAAATAGTGGCCCAGAACTGCTTCGTCCAAGAAGAAAAGTAAAATTTTAGGGTTATTGCTATATTGTTTTCCAACCAATGTGCTATGTCATATCAATGATTTATAAAGATCCAAGTTATCAGCCAAGATTTCTAGATGCTAGTTCTATTCCTGACCTGTGTTGTCTATATACTGTTTCTATCTCTGTGTCGTGCACCCTTTCTTGATAGAACTGTAGTGTGCCAATCGGAATCACACTGCAGATTTGCTCAGAAGATGGCTATCTTCTTTACCTGCTTTCGTCACCAAGCAGCCATAGCTGTAATTTGTTCTGAGACAAATGTGTTCTTTATGACCCCACATCCATTTCTATTGGGTTGTCTAAAAAAGTCATGATGCACTTTTGCAACGAAAAACAGAGAAAAATAGGTCATGACTTTTCCAACAACCCAGTATTATTGGCTGTGGTCTTCCCTCCACTCCTATTGGCCCTTTTGCATAAGACATTATTCTGGATGTCCCATAGCCCCTTTGGAAAGTCAAAAGCATAATTCAGGAAAAGCACATGCCTGGAAATTCCTCTGATGGGCCTGGTAATCACATGGAAGTAAGTGGAAAGATGCTTAATACAACAGGGGCCCACACCTGTGGCTTTGGGGCCCTCATAGAAGGGAGGGTTGTTTAGTCTATCCACCATGCAAATAGACTTGGCCTGAGAAAGCTTTCTATAGGTAGAATGGACGTGGCAGATCCCAGAAGGGAGGCATGCAGCCTGGGTCTTCAGGACCTGTGGTAAACAAGTAGAAGTACAGAAATGCTAAGGAGAGATGAGGGGTCTGAGCTGGGCACGAGACTGAAGAGCTGAAAGGCCAGTGCAGAGTCCTGGATCCAGTCATTCTCAGATACACTCACCCAGGGGGTCAGCTTTTCCATCCTTGTCTGGAACTGTGAACACCCCTACGACTCGATGGCCCTCTTTGCAGAGGTGGCTGTAGACTTCCTGTCCAAAAAGGCTTTGACCAATAAGGGCCAATTTCAGCTTGTTTTTGAAATAAACCTATGGAACAATTCAATGATGACAGATGTTAGCAAGGATAGAAGGTATATGGATAATAAACTTCTTTTTTCAATCATACAGGATGACTTGAGGACTACGAAAGACTCAAAACTAAAATTTTTATTCACATACACTGAAACGAAACTATATTATATATAGATAGTAGTGAAAAAATTTCACTCCTAAGTATTCCTCTGGGATTGAATATATTTTTACAAGCCATTTCAACTTCTTGGTGAAATGAGGTCAGATGTTAACAAATCAGTGCAAGTTTCATAGTAAAAAGCAGTTTAACTTTGAGCAAGATCTACTCCAATGTAACAATGCTTTTATGCCCCTGCAATAAGAACTGGGCTCATCTCTTACCTCCAAAAGAGGCTAAGAGCTAACATCTAGTATAACATAGGGATCAAAAGCAGGCCCTCATTAGTTGTGTGGCCTTAAGCAAGTCACTAACTTCTGTTTGCCTTTTTTTCTCGTCTATAAAATGGGAATAATAATGTCACCCTCACACAATTTTGATTGAAGTAGACGACTTAATATGCAATAGGCTTAGCGCAGTGTCCAACACAAAGTACAAAGCTTTTACTGTTTAAGTAAAAGCTTTAATAATGTTTTAAAGATTTTGCTATATGCTAGACACTGTTCTGTGTTTTTTCATATAGCCCAGAATTCCAAAATCCTTGGTAAGTGGCCCAAAGTCATTCGGCCTCAAAACCTGGATTGATCTAATGGAATGTCTTCATAGTACTTATAGGTTTCTTATCAGTTTGCACAAACTCATTTGGCTTTAAATTTAGCCTGAGCTGACATAATGCTATTTGTAGCTTTAATAATACTTACAAGCACTATATAAATATTCAAATTTTTGCTGCTGAAAAATCAATGTGTTTGCTTACAGATTCTGTCCTAGACCCTAATATGAATTGTATATAATGAACAATCTATGTGCCATATTAACTTTATAAGTGTGAATAATTCTGAACCCCAAAACACATTTGGCCTCACACATTTCAGATAAAGAATTGAGGCACATCATTTCATTTAATTTTATCAATACAAATAACCTGTTATTATCCTCCATTTTGTACCATTTTATGAATGAAGAAACCAAGGCTTAGAAATGCCAAGTATATCCCCAAGGTCATACTGGCAGAAAGGGAGAGAACTGAGATTTGAATCCAGGTCTGTTTGACTCCAAAGCCCACGTATGTACTTAAAAATCAAATAATTAAAATGAGCTATCACCATACCGCTTCCATTTTCTTTTTACAAGATTAACACCCATGCACAAAAATACAGTGATTGTCAAGAAATGTAAACACTATATAGGTAAGAGTGGCACTAAAGGGGTTCAAGTTTTTAAGGACTGTCTTTATGCAATTATGCCTTTTGCAAATTCTCCCCAAATGGAGCCTTTTTACAGAGCTTAAGGTAACATGTTGACAGGATGATTGTAAAGGCGGTGATGAAAAGCCATCAGGGGAAGAAGACTAAAAGCAGGATTGTGGGTGTAGAGACAGTAATCGGAGGGTCATAACTTCCTATGTGCTTCCCATTTTGGCAACAGACCAACCCCATCCAGTTGCCCCAGAACTCTTTCCACCTTTCATTCCTCCATGTTTGAATATGACTCCACAGGGTTCTGATGTAGAACTTCCCCCACCTCAATCTAAATGGGATTTTAAACTAGTAAAGCCTCACTGTGAAAATCTGGTTATGAAGAAACTTAATGTTCTCTTATCTCCCACTTTATTAAGGGCATAGATAGCATCCCTTTTTAAGCATGAACTTAAAAGCGTATGGGTTGACACCTTCCCTGTAATTGAGCTCATAGTTAAACAGTTAAGTTTTTAGTTTAAAACTCCTTTTCCAGGGCTAGCAGAAGTTTCTATCCCCAAAGAGCCTAGAGCTTCAATGTTTAACAGGTATTTGGAAGCAAGCATATTAACTCTGTAACAACAACACAATTTGCCTACACAAAACACTCATTTCCTCTCATCAAAAAATCGAAATGATCTTTAAACATTCTATCTTCAAATCCTATAATTAATGCTGTGGTTTGAATTAGAACTGACCTGTTGGCTATCTTACACAATTTGGCTTTACTTCATACCATTACCAATGCCATATATTTTAAGATCTCTAAAATACTACCTTTAAAACACACAAGAGCCAAGAGGCTGCACTGACTCAAATGCAGTGTGCTGCTTAGCTGTTATCTGGTTATCTGGAGTTCAATTCTAGATTCAACAATTCCCCAAGAATTTAAAGAAACTGTGTCAGTACCTTTGGAAATACTACATTCATTGAAATACTTTCTGAGCTCAGTGCTAAAGCTGAAGCTACAAAGGTGAGTTTCCATCACTAAGAAATTTTTAGATTTTATGATTTTAAATGTGTTTACAATGAATTAGCATAATTCCAAAAACCTGGACGTGGATATTTTACCTCAGGATTATTTCTCCAAGTATAACCTGAGGACTGACTGCCCGTGTTGGCGGAATCAGTTGGAAAGGTATGTTAAAAATGTGGATTCCTGAGGAAGGTCCAAGATGGTGGAATAGGTAAACGCTATATCCGCTGCCTCCCAGGATCACATTAAAATTACAACTAAATTGTAGAACAGTCAACTTTGAGGATCATCTGAAGACTAGCTGAATGGAACCCCAATAACTAAGGATATAAAGAAGAGGCCACATCGAGACTTGTAGGAAGGTTGGAGATGCAAAATGAGCAGACCTCAAGCCCACAGACAGTGGTCGAGCACTAGGAGGGACACCTCAGTGGCAGAGGGCCCCCCTGCAGAGTGAGGGTTTCAGCCCCACACCGGGCTCCCCAGCCCAAGGGTCCTGTGCCAGGAAGAGGCATTCCCATAACATCTGATAGTGAAAATCATCGAGGATTCCATGTATCTGTCCTAGTGAGGCAGAATGCAGCTGGAAACACAGATGTTCTTTTAAAGGGCCTGTGCACAGACTCACTTGCTTGCAAGCACTCACCATGGGCTCTGGTTGGGAGGCCGGCAACTTCGGAGGCTCCAGAGACATACAGGGGAAGACTGAGTTGTGTGACTTCAGGGCTAGGGCTAGAGGGACAGCCACCATTATCCCAGTGTGGAGCCTGCCTCATGTGTAGCCTACAGGAGGGTACCATCTTTCCTATGTTGAACCCTCCCCCAAAGGGCCAAATCTGAGACACCAGTTGTCTGGTAAAATACACACATGCACCACCTTGGTGATGCCCTGGGTCCCCACACTGCCAAGGTACGGCGGCATCCCTGGGCGAGCTGCAGGAGGCCTCTGCAGCAGCAATGCCCCACAACACCCTGGGAAACTTTCGGTGGTGAGTGGTCAGCCCAGCTCATGCTACAGCTTTTCTTGGGGGCTCTCGGGGATCTGCAGGCCTGAGGCAAGTGGTGGCAGGCCCTGGTGTTTTCAAGGCATTTACACAGTGTGGTCATAAGCTCAGCACTGGCGCAAGAACTAAAACTGCATTAACTTTGTGAAAAACACCAGCCATATCCTATGACTCCCTGGGACCCCTGCCCCACCCAAATCGGGCAACATCACCGGGGGCACTGACAAAACTGGGTCAACCAGCCCAGCCCGCACACCTAGGGCTGCTCTTTCAGTGGCTGAGCCTTACAGGCAGCTGGCAGGTTGCAACAGGTCTGGGGGGTTCTGGGCCTGCTGCTAAACTGCCCCAGGCCCGATACTGGTGGCAGCTGGCCTTGATTTACAACAAGGCCACCCCCACATACCTCTAGGTCCAACACAGGCAGAAACCAACTGCATGTACCTTTGTAGCTCCGACCAGGTAGCTCCAGGCCAGTCACAGAAAAGCTGAAATTGACCTGCATGGGAGCCCCTCCCAAGAGGCACCAGAAACTACATACCCAGCAACTGGCCTCAGACCACACCAGAGCACTACTCAATTAGCCCCATAAGTGGCACACCCAGAGGGTGATCTCAACAAGCACAAAATCTGCTGGGACGAATCCCCCTCTGAGGGGTGAGCACCCACACAGCAGCTCATAGACTGTGGGGATGGCCAATCCTCACAGCTAGTCAACCTGAGGGTCAATCCTACCCACTGATATGCCAACAGCAATCAAGCCTCAACTACAGGAGGGCACATACAACCTACACAAGGAACATTCTTGGGGCAACCAGCTCAGGTGACAGGGAAACTGTGCCACTGGGCCCCACAGGACACCTACTACATAAGACCACGTTTCCAAGATTGGGAGACATAGCAGATCTGCTTAATACAGAGAAACAAACACAGAGAGGCAGCCAAAATGAGGAGACAAATAAATATGCCCCAATTAAAGAACAGGATAAAACTTCAGAAAAAGAACCAAATAAAATGGAGGCAAGCAATCTACCAGATACAGAGTTCACAATACTGGCTATAAGGATGCTCAAGGAACTTTGTGAGAACTTCAACAAAGTGGTAGTAAGAATAAAGAAGGAGATAGAAACCATAAAAAAGGACCAATCAGGAATGAAGAATACAACAACTGAAATGAAGAATAGATTAGAAGGGATCGATAGCAGATTGGATGAACCAGGGTATCAAATCAGCGATTTGGAAGATAAGGTAGCAGAAAACATCTAATTGGAACAGCAAAAAGAAAATAAAAATAAAAAATGAGGCTAGTTTAAGGGACCTCTGGGACAACATCAAATGTAACATTTGCATCATAGGGGTACCAGAAAGAGAAGCAGGAGAGCAAGAGGTTGGTAATCTATTTGAAGAAATGATGACTGAAAACTTCCTTAACCTGGCAAAGAAAACAGACATACAAGTCCAGACAGTGCAGGGAGTCCCCCAAAAAGATGAACCCAAACAAGCCCACACCAAGACACATAATAATTAAAATGCCAAAGGTTAAAGACAAAGGGACAATCTTAGAAGCAGCAAGAGAAAGGCAGTTAGTTAGTTACCTAACAGGTTATGTTAGTTACCTACAAGGAAGCTTTCATAAGACTGTCAGCTGATTTCTCAACAGAAACTTTGCAGGCAAGAAGGGATTGGAATGAAATATTCAAAGTGATGAAAAAATAAGAACCTACAACCAAGATTACTCTAACAGCAAGGTTATCATTTAGAACTGAAGGACAGATAAAGAGCTTCCAGGCAAGAAAAAGCTAAGGGAGTTCATCACCACCAAACCAGTATTACAAGAAATGTTAAAGGAACTTCTTTAAGAAGAAGGGGGTGGGGGAGAGAACATAAATATGAATAAAAAAATGGCAATAGCAAAAAAATAAAATGGCAATAACTCTGTACCTATCAACGATCACTTTAAATGTAAATGGATTAAATGTTCCAATCAAAAGACTGAGTGGATAAGAAAACAAGAACCACACATATGCTGTCTATAAGAGATCCATTTCAGATCTAAAGACACACACAGGCTGAAAGTAAAGGGGTGGGAAAAGATTATTTCATGCAAATGGAAACAAAAAAAAATGGGGGTAGCAATATGTATATCAGACAAAATAGATTTTAAAACAAAGGCTATAATAAAAGGTAAAGAAGCACAGTTCATAATGATAAAGGGATCAATCCAATGAGAGGATATAACCCTTGTAAGCATTTATGCACCCAACATAAGAACACCTAAATATATAAAGCAAATATTGACCAAAATAAAGGGAGAGATCAACAGTAATACATTCATAGCAGGAGAATTTAACAGCTTATTGACATCAGTGGGTCGGTTCAGACAGAAAATCAAAAAGGAAATAATGGCCTTCAATTACACATTAGACCAGTGAATTTAATTGATATTTTTAGAACATTTCACCCCAAAGCAGAATATACATTTTTTTCAAGTGCACATGAAACATTTTCCAAGATAGACCATATGTTAGGCCACAAAACAAGCCTAAACAAATTTAAGAAGATTGAAATCATATCAAGCATCTTCTCTGACTACAGTGTTATGAAATTAGAATTACAAAAAAAATCCCCAAAAAACCAAAAATACCCCAACAAAACAAAAAACACCTGAAAAACACACCAACACATGGAGGTTAAATAACATGCTACTAAACAATGAATCGGTCAACAATGAGATCAAAGGAAGAAATCAAAAGATACCTTGAGACAAACGGAAATGAAAACACAATGACCCAAAATCTATGGAAAAGCAGCCCTAAGTGGGAAATGCATAACAATGCAGGCCTACCTCAAGAAACAAGAAAAATCTCAAACAATCTAACTTTACACCTAAGGGAAATGGAAACAAAACAAAACAAAAAAGCAGCAAACAAAGCCCAAAGTGAATAGAAGGAAGGAAATAATAAAGATCAGAGTAGAAATAAATAGAGGCTAAAAAAAAATTAATGAAACCAAGAGCTGGTTCTTTGAAATAATAAAGAAAATTTATAAACCCTTAACCAGACTCATCAAGAAAAAAAGAGAGGACCCAAATAAATAAAATCAGGAATGAAAGAGAAGAAGTGACAACAGACACCACAGAGATACAAAAAAAAATTAAGAAAATACTACATGCAATTATATGCCAACAAATTAAACAATCTGGAAGAAATGAATAAATTCCTAGACGCATACAATCTTCCAAGCCTGAATCAAGAAGAAACAGAAAATCTAAACAGACTGATTACTATTTATGATATCAAATCAGTAATCAACAAGCTCCCAACAAACAAAAGTTCTGGATCAGATGGTTTTACAGGTGAATTTTACCAAACATTCAGAAAAGAAT
This sequence comes from Hipposideros armiger, assembly GCF_001890085.2. Classification (NCBI taxonomy): domain Eukaryota; kingdom Metazoa; phylum Chordata; class Mammalia; order Chiroptera; family Hipposideridae; genus Hipposideros; species Hipposideros armiger. The sequence continues at coordinate 14,284 of NW_017731518.1, read as the reverse complement.
TAACACCCATTCTTCTCAAACTATTCCAAAAAATTCAAGCACAAGGGAGGCTCCCAACCTCATTCTATAAGGCCACAATTGCCCTAATTCCAAAAACAGACAAAGATATTACAAAAAAGAAAGCTATAAATCGATATCCCTGATGAACATAGATGCAAAAATCCTCAACAAAATATTAGCAAACTGAATTCAGCAATACATTAAAAAGATCATACACCACGATCAAGTGGGATTTATTCCTGGTATGCAATGGTGGTTCAACAGCCACAAATCAATTAATATGATACACCACATAAACAAAATGAAAAATAAAAATCATATCATCATATGAATATACGCAGAAAGAGCATTTGATGACATTCAGCATCCATTTATGATAAAAAAACTCTCAGCAAAGTCGGAATAGAGGCAACATAATCTCAACATAATAAAGGCCATACATATGAAAAACCCACAGCTAATATCAAACTCAATGGGGAAAAGCTAACAACATTCTCCTTAAGATCAGGAACAAGACAAGGATGTCCAATTTCACCACTTTTATTCAACATAGTACTGGAAGTCCTAGCCATAGTAATCAGACAAGAAAAAGAAATAAAAAGCATCTAAATTGGAAAGGAAGAAGTAAAACTGTCACTATTTGCAGATGACATGATACTGTAAAGAGAGAACCTTGAAGATGTCACCAAAAAGTATTAGAACTAATAAATGAATTTAGTAAAGTAGCAGGCTACAAAATTATTATTCAGAAAGTGGTTGCATTTTTATGCATCAATAACTAACTCTCAGAAAGAGAAATTAAGAAAACAATCCCATCAACAATTGCATTAAAAACAAAACAAAACCTAGGAATAAATTTAACCAAGGAAGTAAAAGACATGAACTCAGAAAACTACAAAACATTGAAGAGAGAAATCAAAGAAGATACAAATAAATGGAAGCATATACCATACTTATGGATAGGAATAATTAATATAGTTAAAATGTCCATACTACCCAAAGCAATCTATAGATTCAATGCAATCCGTATCAAAATACCAAAGGCATTTTTCACAGAACTAAGCCAAATAACCCTAAAATGTATATAGAACTAGAAAAGACCCCAAATAGCCACAGCAATCTTGAGAAAGAAGAATAAAGCTGGAGATACCATGATACCTGATATCAAACTATACTACAAGTTCATCATAATCAAAACAGCATGGTATTGGCATAAAAACAGACACACAGATCAATGGAACAGAATAGAGAGCCCAGAAATGAGTGCATGCCTATATGGTCATTTAATCTATAACAAAGGAGGCAAGAATATACATTGGGGTAAAGACAGTCTATGCAACAAATGGTTTTGGGAAAACTGAACAGATACATGCAAAAAATGAAACTGGACCCCCTTCTTACTTCATATACAAGAATAAACTCAAAATGGATTAAAGACTTAAGTGTAAGACCCGATACCATAAAACTCCTAGAAGAAAACATAGGCAGTAAACTCTCAGACATTACTCTTAGTAATATTTTCACTGACATATCTCCTGGGGTAAGGGAAACAAACAAAAAAAATAGGACTATATCAAATTAAAAAGGTTTTGTACAGCAAAGGAAACCATCAATAAAACGAAAAGACATCCTACTGAATGGGAGAAGATATTTGTCAGTGATACATCTAATAAGGGGTTAATATCCAAAATTTATTTTAAAAAACTCATACAACTCAACACCAAAAAAGCAAACAATCCAATTAACAATTGGGCTGACAGCCAGGATAGACATTTCTCCAAAGAGGACATACAGATGGCCAATAGACATATGAACAGATGCTCAATGTCACTAATCATCAGAGAAATGCAAATAAAAACCACAATGAGCTATCACCTCACTCCTGTCAGAATGTCCATCATCAATAAATCAACAAACAAGTGTTGGCGAGGATGTGGAGAAAAGGGAACCCTTGTACGCTGTTGGTGGGACTGTAAATTGATTCAGCCACTATGGAAATCAGTATGGAGTTTGCTCAAAAAATTAAAAATAGAACTACCTTATGACCCAGCAATTCTACTCTTGGGTATTTATCCAACGAAATCCAAAACACTAATTTGAAAAGAGTTATGCACCTCTATGTTCACTACAGTGCTATTTACAATAGCCAAGATATGGAAGCAACCACAATGCCCATCAGTGGATGACTGGATAAAGAAATTGTGTTACATATATACAATGGAATATTATTCTGCCATAAAAAAGAATGAAATCTTACCATTTGCAACAACATAGATGGAGCTTCAGGGTATTATGCTAAGTGAAATAAGTCAGACTGAGAAACATAAATACCATGCGATGTCACTTGTACGTAGAATCGAAAGAACAAAATGAACAAAAAAAAAACAGAAACAGACAGACTTATAGATACAGAGAACAAACTGATGGTTACTATACGGGAGGTGGGTTGAGGAGATGGGTGAGAAAGGTGAAGGGATTAAGAAGTACAAATTGGTCTTTACAAAAGTCACGGGGATGTAAATTACAGTATGGGGAATATAGTCAATAATATTGTAAAAGCTATGTAGAGTGTTAGATGGTTACTAGACTTACCAAGGATCACTTTATAAATTATATAAATGTCTAACCACTATGCTGTACACCTGAAACTAATATAAAATAATATTGAATGTCAACTATAATTTTTAAAAAATAGTCACGAGGATATAAAGTACAGCATGGGTAATGTCGCCAATAATACTGTAACAACTATGTGCAGTGTCAGATGGGTAACAGACCTATTGGGTTATCGCTTTGTGAGGCATATAAATGTCCAATTACTATGTTGTTTTGTACACCTGAAACTAATTTAAAAAGGAAAAAATGTGGATTCCTGGACCCCACTCCAGATCTACCAGACCCAGAAAGCTGCATTTTTAACCTCTCCATTGACTCACAGGCACACAAAGTCTGAGAATCTCTGCTGTACGAGGAGTATGGATCAGAAAGAGGGGGTAGAAATAACAGCAAACAGTTTAACGAGACCCTGGTATGTGCCAGGTATTTCATATATATCACCTGATTTTGTAAAATAATTAGGAAGATTCACATTAGCAGGCTGAATTTCTTACTTCTCTTTAAAAATCAGGAGGTTTGTCAATCCTGGTCCACACTCCCATATAGCAACAGTCAGCTAGAGCTGAGCGTTGGGTGCCCCCTTTACTCTGGGCAATCCCTCATTTGTCTTACCTGCTTACCCTTTTTGGACATTTTTCTTTGGAACCCCTACACTAAGGGCACAAAGCAGAGGTGGTCCCTGTCCTCAGGAGTGCACCTGCTTTCTTCCCAGCCACATGTAACTGCTCTTCCACGTGCATTCCTGTGTATAATCAGATTCAGGCCCCTGACCCGTCGCCATACCTGGAGCCTCCCAACATACGTATTTTTGTTTATGCCATTTGCTACCAGGGACATCCACCTTGTACTATTGAAATCTTATGTAAACCACACTATTATAATCTTTTCATTCTTCGAGACTCCCTTCTGCTCTCCAAAAAAAGACAATTCAATGGAAGCTGCTGACAGGGGAGGCCAATAAAAGAGGCTGGCACAAGTCTCTTGCTCTCTGTGCCATCCAATCCAGATTCCCGTGTGCCACGTGGTGGGAGGAAGCTAAGCAGTAGTCCGCTGTACTGCTTAGGAGAGCAGGTCTCTTTTTCCTCATTTTAAAAAAGGTGAATAATCTCAAAATCATCAGAACTGATTGCACGGGGTAAAGTGAATTCTCATAATTTGGGGTTTTCTGGGAGACAAAAGTTTTTCCATGTATGTCACTTTGGGCCAGTTCTGGTGCTACTCAAGACATCTCCCTGCCTCCACGTTTTTTACACATGCCTTTATGGCTCTGTCAGAGAAGATGAGTCAAAAGCAAGCTCTTTTATAACATAGCAAACATGTACTTCCCAGAAAGAAATAATGTACATGGGATGGATTTTTTTTTCCCCCTTCCCTAAACTGCTTGGAGTCTGCTTAGACACAGAGGCATCTCTCCTGAGGCTCCTGAAGTGCTGAAGGCAGCGTCACATGCAACGTGTCCACTCTCGTTCCATTTCTGGAGGAGCTGATGTAATTTCAAGGCACAGGGTTGGGCCAAGGCTCATTCTTGCCCTACAGTCTTTGAATTCTTCCTGAGTGGCTGCTTCTGCGCCTGAGCGCCTGGTAAATCCTAGAAATCTTGCCGCCTGCGGTTCAGGAATAATGAGTTTGCAGCCACCCGCTCTGAGTACCACTCTATGAATGAGCCTTGCATGCCAATCGAAAGCGCTCACAACCTCTCAGGCCGCTGAGGAGGACCCGAGTGACTTGATACTACTCTCCTCCAGGAGACGATCTTGGTCCTGTACCTTGGCTCCAACTGGTTACCCAGGGATCTCACGATTGAAACGAAACAGGAAAGGAAGCCTACTTTCTGTCCCCCTTGCCAAGTTCCCACCCAGCCAGACTTTAGATGTTCAAAAGCCACATCCCTGGACCTTTTCCCCCGAAGAAGACAATGGCTCGCTTGACAAGCCCCATCCAGGACCCTCCCCGGACCCTTCTTGGCAGTCTCCCAATTTTAAAAACTTGGCTTTAGCTGTGTAAACATCGCTGCCCCATCCCCAGCCCCGCCGCCCGGCCCTCCAGCCCCAGGGTCTGGAAACCAGCCCCGAGGGAGAGCAGGGACGCTGGCCATTGAGGGACTCACCCGGCTGGTGGAGAAGCGCCGGACTGCCTGGCAGCCTCGCCGCAGCATTGTGGATAGGAGCGCTCGCGCGGGCGGCACGGCGGCACCGGAGTCAAGCGGGCAGTTCTGCCTGGACGCGGCCTGCAGCCTCCAAGCCCCAGGCGGCCGCGCTCACTGCTGTCTGATAAGACAAGACCAGGCCCATTACCACGCCCGCTCAGCTGGCACGGCTCCGCCCCCCTCCAGCTGGCAAGGGCTCGCGGCCAATCCCGAGCGACTGGGCGGGGCGTACGCCGGCCGCCGGGAGCCGCTGGCCTCAGACCAGTTGCTGCGCTCCTGCCCAGCGGAAAGGATCTCTCCTGGCGGCTGTCTTGGTTCCAATCCTGGTCCAGGTATTTACTGGCTGTGGGACCTTCTACCAGTTACTCAGACACTGAGGCACATAGGGATGTGCCTTAATAGTCAACCTGACACTCCAAGTCACGTCCCTAACACAGTCGTGAGACGGCAAGAGCGTGCCAGTGTGCATTGAGCTAAGAAATGCAAGGAGTGAGGGCACCTTCGCTATGTAAGGACCCTGATACCTATCTCGTAGGCTGATAAGAGGATTTCATGAGGGACTGTGTATAAAGCACTTGGCAAAGGGCCTGGCACAGAGCTGGTACCCAACAGATGGCAGATGATAGATTAGATAGAGAGATATCCTTTATCTTCACCTCTCTAGAAGAAACATGCCAACATGCTTTAGCTGAGCACTTTTCTCAAACAGAATTCCTTAGCTTGGCATTCAAGGCCATCTTCAGTTTGGTATTACTCTTATTTTTTGCAGCTCTTTTGCACATTAATTCAGACTAACTGTAGTAATTGTGGATTCCTTCCTAGGCAACGCTTCCCTGAAAAGTTTGTCACTTGTCACTTGTCACCATCTCAGCATGACCAAATTCCTTCTCTTCTTAAAAGGATGGCTCAAATGCTGCCTCCTGGAGGCATTTTTCCTGATTTTTTTCCCTCTCTAACCTCCTTACTCTCCCAAAGTCATCTTTCACTCCTTATAACTGGAAGGATTTTTGTCTACACATCTCTTATGATGTCTCAATCTGTTACTGGTATTTATGTACCTGTCATCTTCTCTAATGGGAGCTCTTTGCGGGCTGAATCTATGTCTGATTTATAAGGATTTCGATATCAGTCACTAAGCAGAGCTTAAAAAATACTTGTTGAAAGAGAGAATGAATGAATGTGTTTAAAAAGGTAAGAGGGAGAGAAAAAGAACCATTCTTAAAGCTTGGAGAATTGCAGCAAACATCCAGGGTTTTGCTTTGGGAACTGCCCCTCACCAATTCAACCTGTTTCCCTGAATGCATTTTGTGACTTCTTGCTTCTTTTAAACTTCCATATATTGAAATTCATTTTATTTGTTCTGATCTGTATAAACCGTGAGGGGTGGCAAGGAGTATGTTTTTTCCTGAGTGGGGGTTTCATAATTACATAGTCTAACTCCTAATATTATAAAATGAGTATCTGTTCACCCAAATATAATGAAATATTTGTGATGCCTAAGATTTTCTTCTGTAAGAACCAAAAGTATAGTTCTCTTGATAATTGGAGATTAGACCAGATACAATTAGAGAGCCTGACAAACAAAAAAAGCTCTGCTAATCTAGATAACGGCAAAAATGGAGATGAAATAGTCATTTTTAGAAACAAAAACTTGAAAGAATTTGTCATCAGCAGACACACAATTAAGGAAATACGTATTACAAAGCATCTATCAAGTAGGAGGAAAATGACCCCCATGGGAGCCTAGAAATGCAGGAAGAATGACAATCAAAAACAAAAAGGCAAATGTATGAGTAGATTTAAGTGAACATTGGCTGTATGAATAATAATAATAATAATAATACCTTGTGAATATATATACAGGTCGATATCTATACATATGAGATATATATACATGTATGAAAATACATGAACAACGATAAAAATAGTTGGATATGTTTGGAGGGCTTGGAAGAATGGAATGTTCATTAGGCAGAAAGATAATCACAGATGGAAGTTCAGAAATGAAGGAATGAAGAGCAATTGAAAGGGTAAATATGAGTGCAAATATAAGTTAATATTAATTGTCGAAAACAATTCTAGTAATGTTTTATGGAGTTTCTAAATACATACAATTAAAATACATGACAACAGAGAGACAACCAAGATGGCGCACGCAGAAGGTAAACGCTGTTTACCTTCTCTCACAACCACATCAAAATTACAAATAATTGACAAAACAACTATTAGGTTGTTTTAGGCAGTTGAAAATTGCCTAAAATCAAGCTGAACTGAAGCCTTTTAACTAAGGATGTGCAGAAGAAGCCACCTCCAGACTGGTAGGAAAGTCAGAGACGCGGAACGACACCCGCGTTTCACACCCGCGTGTGACCATTAAAGATCGGGAGGGCTATTTTGGCTGTGGGGGTCCCTCCCGCTCCCCTAGAAGGCTGAGAGATCCCAGCCCCACTCCAGCCCAGGGTTCCGGTGCCAGGGAGAGAAGCCGCCATAATTTTTGGTTGTGAAAACCAGCACAGATTGTGACTGAGGCTGAGGGCAGCTGCATTCACAGGTGCTCCTCTGAAAGGGACTGCGCACAGACTTACCCACCAGTGGAATCACTTGCTCTGAGCTCCAGAACTAGGGCAGCAGCTGAAAAGGTGGCTGGGACAAATGGTGGGGAATTGAGTTATCTGGCTTGGGATGGGAAATGGAGAAGTGGCTTTCTCCTGAACAGGGGAGCTGGTGGAGGCCATTGTTTCTTTGCTAAGCCCTCCCCCTTCGCAGCGTGCAGACGCAGGCAGGCGCCATATCTGAGTCTCTGCGTAGTACGTGGGCCACGTCCTGGCGATTTGAGGTCTGGCCCCGCCCAACTTTCGGCCACACTCAGGCCGCTTTCAGTGGCTTTTTCATGCAGACCATCTGCCTTTGCTCAAGCTGCAGACTTTACTAGATTCTCAAAGATTTGTGGAACCCAGACAAGCAGCAACTGCCTCTAAGCCAGCACTAGTGGCAGTGAGCCTTGGTTGGTGGCTTGGCCTCTCAAGGCGCTTCCAAGCACAGCACGGGTGGCAGCTATCTGTGGATTTCTTTCTGGCTCCCACTGGGTGGTCCCTGGTGGGGCACGGGCTGTGGCTGAATTGACCTACAGTGGATCCCCTCCAAGGTGGTCCTGGGGCGGGCGCCCCCAGTGGCCAGCTTCAAAACAAGCTGGAGCATTACCTAGCTGCCTCCAAGTACGACACACCCAAGGGGCGGATTGGGCAGACACCAGAGTCCTGCTGAGGCAGATTCTGCTCTGTAGGATCAGCCCCTGCACAATAGCTCTTCCAGTGTAGTCAAGGCCAGTCCTCACAACCAGTGAGCCCAAGGGTCAGTCCCTCACATTGATGTGCAGTTATCAACCAACGTTCAACTACAAGAGGAGGGTACACACAACCCACACAAGGGACACATCTGGAGTGCATGGCTCAGGTAACCAGAAAGACTGTGCCACTGAACCCCACAGCACACCTAAGGCCATTCTACTAAGACTGGAAGACATAGCAGCCCTACCTAATACATAGAAACAAACACAGGGAGGCAGCCAAAATGGGGAGACAAAGAAACATGTCCCAAATAAAAGAATAAAACAAAGCTGCAGAAAAAAAAAAAACTAAGCAAAATGGAGATAAGCAATCTATCAGACGCAGAATTCCAAACACTGGTTATAAGAATGCTCGATGATCTCAGGGAGAACTTCAACAGAGATAGGAAGCATACAAATGGAGATGGAAACCATAAAAAAGAACCAGTCAGAAATAAAGGAAACAATAACGGAAATGAAGAATATATTACAGGGAACCAACATAGATTAGATGAAGCAGAGGACCCAACCAGTGACGTAGAAGATAAGTAGCAGAAAACACCCAAGAGAACAGCAAAAAGAAAAAAGAATCCAAAAAATTGAGGAGAGTTTAAGGGGCCTCCAGGATAATCCTCCAGGATAATATTAAGCATACCAACATTTGCATTATAGGGGTACCAGAAGGAGAAGAGAGAGAGCAAGGAATTGAAAACCTATTTGAAGAAAAAATAATGACAGAAAACTTCCCTAGCCTGGTGAAGGAAATAGACATTCAAGCCCAAGAGGCACATAGAGTCCCAAAGAGGCACAAGATAAACCCAAAGAGGGCAACACCAAGACACATCATAATTAAAATGCCAAAGGTTAAATAGAGACAAAGAATCTTAAAAGCAGCGAGAGAAAAGCAGTTAGTTACCTACAAGGGAGCTCCCATAAGACTGTTAGCTGATTCCTCAACAGAGACTTTGCAGGCAAGAAGGGAGTGGTAGGAAATATTCCAAGTGATGAAAAGCAACGACATACAACCAAGATTGCTCTACCCAGCAAGTCTGTTATTTTGGAATTGAAGGACAGATAAGGAGCTTCCCAGACAAGAAAAAGCTGAAGGAGTTTATCACCATCAAACCAGTATTACAAGGAATCTTAGAGGGACTTCTTTAAGATGGGAGGGAGGTTAAGGATGGGTGAAAGGGGAAGGGATTAAGAAGTACAAATTGGTTGTTATACAGTAGTCTTGGGGATGTGGAGTATAGCATAAGGAATATACTCAATAATATTGTAATAACTAGGTATGGTGCCAGATAGGTATTAGGTCTATCAGGGTAATAGATGGGAGTGGGGTTGGGGACAGGGTGAGAAGGGTGGAGGCATTGGGAAGTACAAACTGGTAGTTAATACAGTGTGGGGAATGGGAATGTGGTCAACATTGTTGTAAAGATCATGTAGGGTGCTGGGTGGGCACTGGACTTATCAGGGGGATCATGTCATAGACTGTGCAGATGCCTGACCACTGCACTATACGCCCGAAGCTGAAGTAGAATAATATTGAATGTCAGCTATAACTAAATATAAAGGTATATATAGTCATGGGATGTGGAGTACAACATAGGGAAGATAGTCTATGGTATTGTAACAGCTACATAAGATGTCAGAGGGATAGTAGCTTGAGAGGTGGGTTATCACTTTATGTGGGGCTTAAATGTCTATTATGTTGCTTTGTACATTTAAAACTAATAAAAAATACATGACAACAATAGCATATGATTTTCAGGGAGAGAAGGTGGAGTGAAAGTGTTCTAAGGCTACTGCATTGCCTTAGAAATAATAAAAGTACTAATTTATGTTATACTTTAATAAGCTAAGGATGCATATTATAATCTAGTATAATCACTAAAAGAATAGTAATACAATGTATAACTACCAAGTTAATAGAATGTAAAACTATCAAGATAATAGGACAATTTAAAAAATCAATTCAAAAGAAGAGAAAGAGGAATATGGAATAGGTGGAAAAAATAGAAGGAAATAAGTAACATGTTAGATTTAAGCTTAAATATACCAGTAATTGCAGTAAGTGAAAATGGACTAGATACTTTATTTTTTTTTAATTTGCATATGAAGTTCTGTACCCTCATTCTTAGCACCTGCCCTACACTCCATGGAGAGTCATATACTCATATGTCATTTATTTAACCTATTCCTGCTGCCAGACATTAGGTTGTTCCTAGCCTCCCTCCTGAGCAACCTTCAGCAAATAACCTCAGTCTTCATTCTCACTAAAGGATCCAGTCAGGTCTTTAGGATGTGGGCCTGGAGTTATGGTTTCTGAACCAGAGGGAGCAGTTTAAATACATATGTATATCACCAGATGGCACCTAGAAAGTGGGATACAGAAAGTAATCTTTTTCTTAGCAACCCTGGGGATTATCATCAGCCTTCATAAAATATATTTTTTTTAATTTTATTTATTTAAACTAAAGAAAAACACCCTAGTTCAACCATTTCTAACTGCTTTAATTAAAAGGCAAAGATTGTCAGATTGCTTAAAAAACAAAACTCTTACTAGGGGGATACATGTAAATGTAAAGATTCAGAAAGCGATTCTTTAGAAACCACCCAAATGCTAACCAAAAAAAAAAAAAAAAGTTAATCTGACAGGAAGGTATACAAATTTTAAATTTGAATACCCTTAATAACATAGTCTCAAATTTTATAAAGCAAAAATTATCAGAACTTCAAGGAAAAATAGACAAACCTGCAAGCGTACTTGAAGGTTTTAACATACCTCTCTTAATAACTGATAGAAGCAGACAAAATATTAGCAATGATATAGAATATTTAAATGAGATGATTAATGCACTTGACCTAATTAACAAGTACAGAAGAACACAACTAATAAGTACATATTCTTTTTGAATGCATACAAGATGTTTTCAAAAATTCACCATGTGCTAGCCTGTAAAGAATTGAAATCATAGAGTATGGCTCTGGCTACAGTGGAACTAAGCTGGAAATCAACAACAAAAAGATAATTGGTGTCATCACCACTTCTTTGGAAATTATAAAATGCACTTCGAAATAATGATGGAAAGTTGCTGGAGGAGATGGTATGTTATTTGCCTTTTCCAGTGTCTGGTGTATGAGGGAGCACTGTGTCTGTAGACATTCCCAAGACATCTTTGCTGAGACGAAGGAAATGAGAAAAATGCCTAGTCTAGATAAAGCCAAAGAAGCAAAGTTGAAAGCAAGTTATCCTAATCTGAGGTGAAAGTTTGGGGCCTGAAATAAACTTTTTTCAGTTTTTCCTATTTATCTTCCATTTGCAGAGAGCCTTCCAGCTTTTGGACCAGGCATTCCTTTTGGATCTTGTTTCCATTGGTATAACTGCTTTCCTGTGACCCAAAATTACAGCAGATGACAACCTTGGGCATATCCACTGACAGATCTTGAATTGCAGGAAGCATGACTAACCGATGGGGTCAGCTGTTGTACTCCAAAATTGATCTGCACATGCACATTGAGCCCATGCCTCCCATGGGTTACTCCCAGCCAATGACTGGGAGGGGCAGGTATACTAAGGTGGGTCACTCCTGGGAGATGCAGATCACAGCTGATGAGGTGACTCTCTATTGGTCTACCAGATTTTCTTTGAATTTCATAGCAGTCTAATACTCTTCCCTAGCTTACTTTCCTTCCTTCTCTCCTTCACAAAGGATAAGACCTGAATTGCAGCCTGATGGGTGTCTTAGCCTTCCCTGGCTCCCTCTGCCTTTCCTCTCACAGCTATTTCCCCTAGTAAATCCCTACCATGTCTAATCTCATCTTGGCATCTCCTTACATACATACAATAAACAGGATCAACAAAACTAAAAGTTGGTTCTTTGAAAACAAAATGGATAATCTTCTGAGGAGATTGATAAAGAAAAAATAGAGAAAGCAGAAATAACAAATATCAAGAACAGAGAAGCGGACATTAGTACAGATCATACAGCCATTAAAAACATAAAAAGAGACTTCCTTTTCAGCTATAATAGTCCTTTTCAGCAGAACAACACTCATCAGGAATAGTTAGTACATCTAGATACAAAATTTTTAGCCTATCTGAAGGCATCAGAAAGCTTATGCAGCAGTCAAGACTTGATAGGTCTTGGAGGAAAAAGAAGCTCACTTGAATTAAATCCAACAATTCAAATGTTGAATTGAATCCAACATTTTGCATTCTGCACTCCAATTTGGCATTTATCAATGCTTGGTTTGGGGAGAGAAGCTGAAAAGCCAGGTAGAAAGTAGATACCAAAAGGCAAAGAAACCAGCAGTTTTCAGCAATCTCATGGGGGTAGAAAGAACAATTGGAGTTTGAGTGGCCAGGACTTGAGGAGCCAAGATTTTAAAGATAAGGTAGATGCACCTAGTTCATGACACCGGTTTTCAGTTTGAGTTATTTGCTGATTCTTAAGGTACATGGGATTAAGGCTATAAACCTAAGAAGAAAATGTTGAAAAGCAAAGCAATTTTCAGTATCAAGAAACTGAAGTTCAACACCTACCTGCCAAGAAGAAGGGAGTCCAATGAATACCCCAGGCTCTCAGCTGCTACTCTCAGAAGACATCACAGGAGAGAGTGTGATCTACAGGTAAAGCACCTACTGTAAGATCAGCCCACTACTTGGGATAACCCTGGTTTTCATCTGAGGATCTGCTTCTTGCCCTCTCTTAGGCCATGTGGCGCCTATGAAGTTACCTCTCCCTTAACCCCCGCATCCCAGCATCCAGGGTGGAGCACATGGACTAGACTAAGCCAATCTGCACATCTCTCCCATCCCCTGAATTACAATGAGTTGTTGAACAGATTGGCCATTTGAAGGCCAATCCCATAACTAGATGTGTTAAGATTAACTTACAGTAAATGGCCTTTATTTTTGGTATACAGTTCTGAGTTTTAACAAATGTATAGATCTGTGTAAGGAACGACAATCAGGATACAGAACAGTTCCACTCCCCATACCTCCCACCCCCAAATGCCTTGCCTTATCCTTTTGTAGTCATGTCTACCAACCACCCCTTAACCCTAATAACCACTAAAATGTTCTCTATCTTGTTTCAAAGTTTAGTATATGACCTGTCTTGCTGAGTATTCCTTGTATGCTTGAAAAAATGTCTGTTTTACTGTTATTGGGTAGAATGTCTTACAAATATCAATTAGAACAAGTTGGTAGAGATACCATTCAATTCTATATCTGTCTGCTTGTTATATAAAATATCAAGAAAGAAGTGTAAAATTTCCAACTATACTTATAATTGAATCTATTTCTTCTTTGTATTCTGTCAGATTTTGGTTAACAAAACTTTATCACTCATTATCAAAAAATGCCAATGCAGTGACACTCTGGGTTCTGTTATATTCTTAAGAAAATTATTGGGATTTTGATTTAGAGAGAAGTAAACTTGCTTGAACTCAAACCTTGTAGAGTGCAGCAGCTTATCTTTCTGCTTAGCTCTTCATTTAGACAAAGATTTGGCAAGTATTTTTGCTCAGATTTTGGGGTTCACTCCCTTTGCAGTTCCCTTGATTCTCAGTTTTTCCTTCTAAATTTCAAGCTGCTCTGTCAACCCAGCCTCTGTTCTCTGCTGTCTTAAACCCACAGGGTGTTAGCTTTTGCTACCTGACATGCACATCTGTTGGGGGAATATCTGCATCAAAGGGCAGCAAACACACTTCTCAACAGGTGCAGTTGTTTTTCAAGGACTCCTGATTGCTATTTCAGCAGGCCCTGTTCATGTAGTTTAGTGGTCAGCCAGAAATTAGGGCAGAGTTTATACTTGGATTTTAGATGTCATCCCTTCTGTGTGTCCCTTGCTTCAGGAATTCCCTCACTCCCCCAAATTTCCAGCTTCTCTTCCAACAACCTTGAACTTAGTTTTGCTACCATCACCTCGGGCCAGTAAAACTGCAATGTTGCACTTCTGGATTTGAAGGGGTGAAAGGCACTGTCAGGCAAAAAGCTATAAACATAATTATTACCAGCTGCTGAGTAAATTTTCCTGTGGTTTCTGCCTGCTTTTATTCTCTTTCAGATCTTTAAAAAGTTATTTTTATCTAATTTATTAACTGCAAATGAGTCTACTTAACTACTTTAGGCAGCCTCCATTGCCTCCAGGACCTAGAGGTGTCCTTGTCAATTACTTTGATATATTAAT
>NW_017733029.1:119698-134522 GCF_001890085.2 Hipposideros armiger | reverse complement strand
ATTATGAATAATGCTGCCTGATTATTCAAGACAAGTCTTTATGCAGGCTCCAAGGGTTTTATAAATAAGCTTAAAACATTAATGTTTTTATAAAATGGCTTGTATCATGCCCCATTCAGTAATGTTATTGTTCAGCCTCATTTTTAATAAATTTCAATAAAATAACAATGACTAGAATTTTCAGAAAGTATCTTCTGGTGAATTTAGCTTTCTGGTAAAGTGAGGATTTGACGACATGGTATCTTTTTGTTTTGTTTCAATGTGTCCCCAAATTCTGCTTTTGCAAACACAGTACAATAAGCCTAAGAATGTTTCACAGATAATTAAAAGTTTTGCAGGGTCCCCTGATGACTAAACAGGGAGCCGCTGTCCAAGACTTTAGAGAACAATGTCTAGCAGAATGCGTTTTCTAAGCTGTGAATCTAGCATGAGGTTGCTTTTTAAGCAATTCCTTAGTATGAGTTATTTTTGTAAAACCTGCTCCTAATCATCTTAGCGCCATTTATTTGTGCCTAACTATATTCCAGGAACCTTACACACTTTCGCACTCTCATATAGCTCACAGACTCCTGGTGGACAGGTGGGCACACCAGTGAAGATGGTGGCCTTGCACTGCTCTCGCCACATACCACATGCACCTGGATTGTAACTCAGGTCTGTCTTCCAGGTCTGTTCTTTCTATTGTACTGCTTGGTGCCAACCTGCACATGTAACTGCCTCTCTTAAAAGGTAATTCTGCAGACTCAAGGAATAAGCGATTTGGTTTGTTTTCATAGTCTCATACCAGGGCCAGTTGATATGCTACCAAATTCCTACACTAATATCTGGAAAGCAAGCTGATTACCACCTATGTATACTTGCTCATCTGAGCAGAATAATAACAGCTAGTATTTATTGGGTCATAATACTTGTCAGACACCAATAGGCAATTGTAAATGATTTTCTCATTCAATCTTCTCAGATATCTGTGGAATAGATACTACTGTTATCCACATTTCACAACTCAGCACACTGAGGAGTCGCAAAGAAGAAAAGTTGCCCATGAATAGGTTATTTCTTTCATGTATTTTTAAATTGAGGAATAATTATCATTTTGTTTAAATATTGATCAAGAGCACCGGTGATTTAGAAACCAGGTCATTCCATAAATTGAAACAATTTATAAAAATAGTTTTACTTAAAAAATATTTTTCTAAAAAAATTTTGTTTAAAATTTTTTTTTAATAAAGGTTAATGGGGTGACAATGGTTAGTAAAGTTACATATGTTTCAAGTGTACAATGCTGCAATACATCATCTAAATATCACAATGTGTGTTCACTACCCAGAGTCAGTTCTCCTTCCATCACCATATGTTTGAACCCGTTTACCCTTATCTACCACGCCCTCCCCCATTACCCTCTGGTAACCAGTAAACTCTTGTCTGTGTCTATGAGTTTTTGTTTCTTTATTTGTTTGTCTTATTCCTTGTTGCTTTCAGTTTTATATTCCACATATCAGTGAAATCATATGGCTCTCGACTTTTTTTGTCTATTTCACTTAGCATAATAATCTCAAGATCCAACCATGTTGTTGCAAATGGCACTATTTCATCTTTTCCTGTGGAACAATAGTATTTCGTTGTGTATATATACCACATCTTCTTTATCCAATCATCTATCAAAGGACACTTTTGTTGTTTCCATGTCTTGGCCTCCGTCAATATACAAAACCTTCCCAAAAGCAAAAGTCCAGGACCAGATGGCTTCACTAGTGAATTCTACCAAACACTCAAAGAGGATCTAATACCTGTCCTACTCAAACTCTTCCAAATATTGAAGATGAGACAATACTCCCTAACTTATTTTATGAGGCCAACATTACTCTGATACCAAAACCTGGTAAGGATAACCCCACAAAAAAGAAAATTACAGATCAATATCTCTGATGAATACAGATGCAAAACTCCTAAAAAGATTCTAGCAAATATAATACAACAATGCATTAAAAAGATTATACATCACAACCAAGTGGGATTCATCCGAGGGGCACAAGGAAGGGTCAACATATGCAAATCAATCAATCTGATACACAACATAAACAAAATAAAAGACAAAAATCAAATGATTATATCAATAGATGCAGAAAAAGCATTTGACAATATATAACATCCATTTATGACTAAAACACTTAATTTAATGGGTATGGAAGGATAATATCTGAACATATTAAAGGCCATATAAGAAAAATCCTAGGCTAATATCATAATTAATGGTGAAAAACTGAAGCCCTTTGCTCTATATTCAGGAAAAAAACAGGGCTGTCTCCTATCACCTTGGCTTTTCAACATACTATTGGAAGTCCTAGCCAGAGCAATCAGGCAAGAGAAAGAAATAAAAGGCATCCAAATTGGGAATGAAGAAGTTAAATTGTCACTTTATGCAGAAGACATGATACTATTGGGTTGTCGGAAAGTCATGATGCATTTTTGCAATGAAAAACATAGAAAAAATACGTTATGACTTTTCCGACAACCCAGTATATACAGAAAACCCTAAAGATTCTACCAAAAAAGCTGTTTAAATAATTTTTAAAAATATATTATTTTTACCTTTGCCCACACTGACATAAAACTATCTTCACCTTTAAAGCCAATGTTGTCCTTTCCTCTACCTTTTCCTTGGATCGTGAATTCATTTGAAAGGAAGTCTTCCACAAACAAACATTTACAAAATGTGAAGAAAACAGGCATATTTTCCTTCAGAAAAATCAAAGCTAGAATGTTTAGTGATTAAAGTGTTTCCCCCAACTTGCCTCAGCTTGAGTGACTTCACTGCAATGACTTAGGAAGCAGCAGGCTCCCTTCTTCCAAATCACCCCATCAGAGAACACCTGTTGCCGAGCAGCAAGCCAGAGATTTGGACGGGATGTCACACACAGGGATACTTCGGTGTGGTCAAACCTGCATATCTGGATTATGAAGGGAAAAAAAATCTTTAATCGGGAAAGACAAAGAAAGCACGTTAGGATTGCTTATTCCAAATCTATATTCTGCAACAGTTCAAAAAACAGGCAAAGTCCCCACCTACCTCAAGGCTATGGGCCCCCCAATACTTAGCACAGTTATCCTCAGATGATACCACTTCTCATGGTGAGATTCTTCCCTGTCTCCTGGGTGAAGCACCGTGATGCTAAGTCTCTCTCACAGTCAGTAAGGAATGCTCTCATGCTTTCTTTTAGAATTCAACCAATTATACAGGTCTGGGTTAATTCTTCCTTTTTGCATTTAGATAGACTGTTATTTTCCACATGAGTTTTTTTTATGTTCTTGTATAGTTTCAAAAACTATAAACATATTGAAACAAGAACATGAAATATAGGGAATCAACAATAACACAGGGGACAAAACCCATAGAATGAGGTAGTCAACGACGTACCTTTTGTACATTTCACCCCACCGCAACCTCTCCAGAGGCAAGCTCAGAAAGCCACAGGCAGTTACTGTGAAGCCTCCACAAGACCAACAATCCTCATGATCCTACTGTCAAGTTTGAAATAGCAACCTAAACCAAACCAACCTGGGTTGTTGGATCTAAAAGAAACCCAAGTGTCTTCTGCCATAAAATTTCTGTGGACATCAGCCCCTGATTCTGGGGAACAGCGGTGCTGGGCTGGGGATGTGGTTCCCTCAGCAGCAGAGTGATATTTGGAGATTAATACTGAAAAGGTCTACATGAGAAGTCAGGTGAGTCCTGTTTCTGTTACACTTTCTCCATGACTTTCTCACCTACCACAGATCTCACTCCCAGCACCTTATCCCAACCCTGACTTAGAGTTCTCTCCAAAGTCTAAGACTGAGGACTCTGCCTTGACTAGGTCCCTTGGCTCTTGAAAGCATTGACTGTGGTGGGACACAACCCCTCACAAATGGAGATTTTCCATACAAATGTAAATATCCCTTACAAAGGGCAACTTGTACTTGGTTTTCAGAGCTTCTTTCATGTCTGCTGTTTCTTCAAATTAACCATCCTAAAATAATCCTTACACCAAATTGACATAATTTGGGGTGACAAATTCTGCTCCCCTGCAGCTTCTAGTCTACAAACCTGTTCAGCATGTTACTATACTGAATACTGTAGGCAACTGTTACACGATGGTAAGTATTGGTGCAATGTGCTACATTACAAAGATGTTCCCATGGTTATGATGTCACTAGGCGATAGGAATTTTTTAGCAACATTATTATCATATGGGAGAATCATTGTATATGAGGTTCCCTCATAGACCAAAATGTCATCACGCAGTGCATGCCTGTATTCACTCATTTCAGAGGCTGTGATACATTCTGTGTTGTTTCAAGGGCCCTTTTATACCAGGGCCCTTGAGTGTCACCAGATAAAACAGTTCTGAAAAAGATTTTGTAACAGGCAGAATGAGGGCCTCCAAAATGTCCACATCATCATCCCTGGAAACTTTGAATATTCTATTTGTTATAGTAAGTGGTGGGTTAAGGTAGAGGTTGGAATACTTGTGCTATAAGTCTGCGGCTTTAAGATAAGAAGATTGGCTGTGATTGTGCAGGTGGGACTGCTGTAATGACCGCACGCCTAGAATGTAGAAGCAAGTAAAGGAGGAATAGTTGGAATCAGAGGGAGATTGGAAGATGCTCCACTGATGCTTTAGAGATGGAGAGAGGCCAGGAGCCAAGGAATGCTTGTGGCCACGAGAAACTGGAACGTGAGAGGAAATGGACTCTCTCCTGGAGCCTCCAGAAGGAAACTGCCCTGCAGACATCTTGAGTTTAGTCCATTGAGACTTGTTCAGGGGTCTAAAACCTAATACAGTAAGAACATGAATTTCTTTCTATATACCCCTACTGTGTAATTTGTTACAACAGGAAAGTAATACATTTATGTAATAAATATATATAATTTTTTGTAGGATAGTAAATTTTATCCTCTCTTTATCCTATTTGCTTCCCTCAGGTAAGTGCATTTGTGTTGAAATCCCACCTTAAGTAGAAGAAGTCATGTAAAGTCAATTTAGGGAATTTGCTCCATTAGCTGGCCTAATGCATTCTCCATTACATAAAGTAAATGTGGTTCTGACTTTCAGGCCTGTGTGCATTAAGATAGAAATGTAATTCATTACTAATATTAAGGTCAACCATTCTACTTTAAATCCATATGTTTAAATTTCTAATTCTTGCAGCTTCATGTTAATTTAGGCCTTCCCAGCCTATAGCAACACTATCAACAAAACAGGCTGAGACTTAACGTGAACAATGATGAAGTCCACATTATCAGGAAGAGCAGTGAAGCTACTGATGTAAAAAGAAAGACACAAAAGTGAAAACTGTGGTTTCAGATATTCCTTTGAAATAAAATCACATAAATTGGCTCAGTAGCCAAAAGAAAATGTTTCCACATGAGTAATGCAACTTGTGACTATTCTGTCCATCAAACAACAACACATTACTTGCAATAATATATATCTTTTGAGAGGAAATTATTCTGTAGAAATCCATGTTGCCCATGAAGTAAACAGGAATTTCCAAAGATTTCTGATCAAGGTTGGAAAAAAATGTAGGAAGGTTGAAAAAAGAACAAGGAAAAAACTGTCTATTTGACACAGAGCAGGAAGCTGAATCAAATGGTTACTAAAATTGTGTAGAGAAAAATGCCATGGGTATTCTGATAGGGATTGTACTGAGTCTACAGATTGTTTTGGGTAGTATGGACATTTTAACAATGTTAATTCTTTTTGTCCAATAGCACCATATATGCTTCCATTTATTTGTATCCTCTTCAGTTTATTTCTTCAGTGTCATACACTTTTCTGAGTACAGGTCTTTGCCCTCCTTCCTTAATTTATTCCTAGGTGTTTTTTGGATGCAGTTATAAATGGGATTCTTTTCCTTATTCTCTTTCTGGGAGTTCATTATTGGTGTATAAAAATTCAACTGATTTCTGCATATTACTTTTGTATTTTTCACAACACTAGAACAAATCATCTTAAAAGTAATATGGAACTACAAATGACCCAATATAGTCACAGCACTCTTGAGAAAGAACGAAGTTGAACATTTCATGCTATCTGATATCAGACCATAATACAAGGCTATAAGTCAAAACAGCATGGTACTGGCATAAAAAGCAGACATAATTCAATGGAAAAGAATACAGAACCCAGAAATAAACTGACCCTTACATAGTCATTTAATCTGTGACAAATGAGGCAAGAACATACAGTGAGGTAAAGAGAGTCTACAGATATATGCAAAAAAATGAAACTGGACCAACTTCTTACACCATATACAAGAATAAACTCAACATACATTAAAGGCTTATGTATAAGACCCGAAACCATAAAACTCCTAAAGATAACATAGGCAGTACATTCTCCAACATTGCTCATAGTAACATTTGTTTTCTAATATATCTCCTTGGGCAAGAGAAACAAAAGAAAAAATAAACAAATCGAACTACATCCAACTAAAAAGTTTTTCCACAGCAAAGAAAACAATCAACCAAACAAAAAGAAAACCAACTGATTGAGAGAAGACATTTGCTAATGATACATCTGATAAAAGGTTAATATCCAAAATTTATAAAAAACTGATACAACTCAACCTCAAAAGAACAATCACATTAAAAAATGAGAGGAGAACCTGATAGACATTTCTCCGAATAGGACATACAGATGCCTATTAGATATATGAAAAGATGCTCCACATCACTAATCATCATAGAAACGCAAATTAAAACCACAATGAAATGTAAATTCACACCTGTCAGAGTGGCCATCATGAGGAATCAACAAACTACAAATGTTGGTGAGAATGTGGAGAAAAGGGAACCCTCGTGCACTGTTGGTGGGACTGCAAATTGGTGCAGCCACTACGGAACACAGAATTCTATGTACAGGAATTCTATACTGTGTTATAGAATTTCCTCAAAAATTAAAAAGAGAACTACCTTATGACCAGCAATGCCACTTCTGAGTATCTAAGAAATCCAAAACAGTAATTTAAAAGATATATGCAGGGCCAGCCGAGTGGCTCAGTTGGTTAAGAGCTCGCTCAAGAGTTTGAGCTCTGAGCAACAGCGGTTCGAGTCCAGCCTGAGCTAAGCAGCCGCTGAGCTGCCAACCGATGGCAGGATGGCTCAGCTAAAAAAAAAAAAAAAGATACATGCAACCTTATGGTCACTGCGCCATTATTTAAATAGCCAAGATATAGAATAAACCTAAGTGCCATTCACTTGATGACTGGATAAAGAAGATGTGGTACACACAATTATATGCAATGGAACATTGCTTGGCAATAAAAATGAATGAAATCTTACCATTCATGACAACATGGGTGGACCTAGAGGGTATTATGCTAAGTGAAATAAGTTAGACAGAGAAAGACAAATACCATATGATCTCACTTATATGTGAAATCTAAACAACAAAACAAATGAACAAACAAAAGACACAGACTCATAGATACCGAGAACAAATTGATGGTGTCAGAGAGGTGGGGTTTGGGGGCCTGGATGAAATTAGTGACAGGATTAAGAAATACAACTTGGTAGTTACAAAATAGTCACAGGGACATAAAGTACAGCATACAAAATATAGTAAATAATATTGCAACAAGTATGTATGGTGCCAGTGGGTACTAGACTAATGAGGGGATCACTGTTTAAATTATGTAACTGTCTAATCACTATAGTGAACACCTGAAGCTAATATAAAATACTATTGAATATCAACTGTAACTGAAAAAAATAAATATTTTTTTAAAATTACATAGAGAAGTTAGACTCAAACAAACAGAAATTCCAGAATATAAATAAAATAAGTCTACAAACACCATCTGATTAAAGAATCACAATGTCTGAATTTGGACTTCGAGCCAAGAAATCAAGGGCACTTTTTCAGCCTCAGCATGAGTGTCCTTTTAAGATCGGTCATCCCAAAGAATCTTTTCAGAGCCCCCTTTATATCTTTGTTCCTGAGACTGTAGATGAAGGGGTTGAGCATGGGTGTGACCACAGTGTACATCACTGAGGCTGCTGCACTTGACTGTGAGCTGTGGGTCACAGCAGAGCTGAGGTACACTCCTAGACTTGTCCGATAAAATGAGGAGACAACCGAGAGGTGAGACGCACAGGTAGAAAATGCTTTATACTTCCCTTGAGATGATGACATTGCACGTATGGAGGACACTATTTTAAAGTAAGAATAAAGGATACCAGCCAAGGAACCACCACCCACTAGCACAGCTGCCAAATACATCACCAGGTTATTAAGAAAGTTGTCAGAACAGGCAAGTTGGATCATCTGATTGAGTTCACAGAAATAGTGGGGAATTTCTAAGTCTGTGCAAAAGGACAGACTCACCACCATTAAGCTATGTAACAAGGAATTCAGGACACACATGATCCAGGACACCAGAACCAGCAGTCCACAGAGCTGGGGGTGCATGATGACCATGTAGTGCAGGGGGTGACAGATGGCCACAAAGCGGTCATAGGCCATCACGGTCAGGAGAAAGACATCCAACGTGCCAAAGACTGTGAATAAATACATCTGGGTGATGCAGCTTTCATAGGTTATACCTTTGCTCTGTGTCTGGATGTTCACCAGCATCTTGGGGATGGTGGTGGAGGTGAAACAGATGTCCACAAAGGACAGGTTGGAGAGGAAGAAGTACATGGGCGTGTGGAGGTGGGGGTCTGAGCTGACGGCCAGGATGATGAGCAGGTTTCCCAACACAGTGATCAGGTACATGGAGAGGAAAAGACCAAGGATGAGGGGCTGCAGTTCTGGCTCCTCTGAAAGTCCCAGGAGAAGAAATTCTGAAACTCTTGTAATATTCCCTGTTTCTAGGAAGAAGAGGTGACTTCCAAGACAGGAAAATAGCATAAGTAATTTTCATAAAAACTGACATTACTCACATAGCTCTAATGCTACAATTTATATTTTGCTCCCAAGTGATTAATTTCAATACTTTTGTGTGGATCTGGTTCCTTCTAGGGGTTTGCTATGCCATCTCAGATTAGGAATTTTTGTCCCAATCTGCATCTTTCAAAAGAGACATGTATTTTATGGTTTTAATGAGAAATTCTTCATGTATTTCAGGCATATAAATTGAGTGCTCACCATGTTTTAGGTACTGTCTAGTCTGTGAGTATTGGATTGCTGAAAAACAGAAGTTCATACAAGTCAATGATGGAGGAAAATATACAAGTTAATAATAAAAATATAACATTTCAGCTGGTGATAGATAATATTAAGAAAAGCCGGGCCGGCCAAGTGGCATGGTGGTTAAGAGCTGGCTTGGGACACCAGAGGGCCCCAGTTCAGATCCCACATATGAGGACCAGTGACGCTGCCCTCCAGAGCTAAGATGCTGAACAACAGCTCAACCTGGAGCTGGGCTGCCATGAGTCGCTGGCTATGGCGTAGGCTGCAGCCCCTGTGGCAGTGGGTTGCAATGGGCTACCATATTTAGCCAGCAGCCAGCATGAACGGCCAGCAGCCGCAGTGAGTGGCCGTCCAAAAGCCAATGACTGATCTGCCTCACCGGAGAAGAGAGTAATGATATTGCCAACTTGGGTCAGTGAAGCAACATCCTCCACAACTAGACTGAAGAACAAAACGGACAGCAACTTGTCTGTTCCCCTTCCCTCAATTCCCCAGCGCTGTTTCCATCCCCCAATTCCCCAATAAAAATCTTTAAAAAGAAAAGGAGAGCATGTCCTAGAAAAAGATACTGATCTGTGTATTCTCTATTTCATGGGCATTTAGTTAAGATTTACAAACAAGTTAACATTTGAACAGAGACCTCAGTGAAGAAAGGGAGAAAGAGGCAGTGTTATGTGGGCAAGTGTGTACTTAGGAGGAATGGCAAGTGCAAAGGCCCTGTGGTGGAGCAGAAGGGGTTAATGATCTGTCCAAAATTAATATCAGAATATCTGATGGGACTTGATTATAATTTTTTTCATTGCTTCTTGGCAGTGTTTCTCATCCAGAAATGATTTTGTGAGTGAGGTGTCTGGCATTGCCTGAAGGAATACTGCTAAACACCTACAATCCACTGGAAAGCACCCCCACTCAATTATTATTCAGCCCACAATGTCAACCGGGAGAAGGTGAGCAAACCTAGTCAAGACCAGCACTTCAACTTGAGTGTGCTTATGAATCAACAAGGATCCCACCAGAAATAAGAATCTCAGTCAGCAGGTCCTGGGGGCTCAGAGAGGCTGCATTTCTAACAAACTCCCCGGGGGTGTTGATGCTGCAGGTCCTGGTCTGTGGACCACGCTCTGCATAGCAAGGCTGAGGTCCTGTGCCAGAGTCAGGTGTAGGCAATTTCAGTTCTTCTCAACCAAGTATTTCTTTGCATGAATTTTTAAAGCAATAGTGTATTCACTCATTTTAGAAACTGTGATAAATTCTGTGTTCATTTCTCTTATATAAGGGCCCCTGAGGGGCACGGAATAATACACTTTTAACAGACTTTGTAATGAGCAGAATAAGGGCCTCCAAAATATGTCCACACCCTATCCCAGTGCCTTCGCATTGGATACTTTCATAATAAGGGAGGATTGGTGTAGAAGATGGACAGGCTTGCTCATCGGCTGACTTTTAAAAATGAGCCAGGATCATCCAGGTGGCACTAAGGCAACTATAATGGTCTTCTAGATGTAGAAGCGAGAGACAAGATGAAGAAGCTAAACTGATGGCTTTGAAGACGGAGGAATGGCCATGAGCCAAGGAAGGCAGGTGGGCAGAATACAACTGAAATAGGAAGGGAAACAGAACTTCCCCTGAAACTCTAGACGAAACCCAACGCTATAGACATAATTTCTCCATCACTGAACTGTTTTGTTCTCAGCACTGTGTACTCTTTGCCTAGAAGTTGTTCGATCTTCCATTTATACTCCCCAGTGCATGACAGAATTTCTCATTAAAAATATAGACGACAATGACCACCAGGGGGCAAGGCTGAGTGTGGGATAGGAATTACTACTACCTGTTCCAAAGAGTTTAAACAAGTAACAAACCAAAATATATGCAGCCTAGCCAGTAATAAAATAATTAAAAGTAAGAAAAAAATTTAAAAGTAAAACTATTTAGTATTCCTCAATAGACTTATTAAATAATTTTTTTATGTAAATACCCTGCATAAGAGAAGATCCTGCCATGTATGTCTCATGAATGGCTGTTTGGCTGTTTTAAGGTACTTTCTACCTCCACTAATCTGGATCTTTTCAGTGACGACACAACATGCTCAAATACACCCCATTTAGAAATTTCATACAAACGCTCTCATTTCACTGCACTGGCTCCACACCTAACACTACTTTTCTGCTCCTCAAACAGCAAACTCCTCAGATATGTTTTCATTGTACTGCCATCATTTTATGCATCTCACTCATTTTACAGACATCCATGCCTGTCACTTAATTGTTAACTATGGAACCTGTAGTGCAGATTCAAGCATCCTTATTAATATATTAAATGAATTAATTATAAATCAATTAGTTAACCAAACACAGACACGGTGATCTCTACTCTCTGGGCTGATTAGGGTCGCAGTGACTCAGGGAAGACTCCTCAGATCCCTTCCTCTCTGACCCTTTCCTTCAGTACCTGCTGGGCTCTCAGACTCACCTGGATGGGGTCTCTGAGAGGGAGGCCTCTGTGTGGAAGTCTGAATTACTCCCTGGAAGGTTCATGATGGAGACTGAATCTCTGTCCCCACATGAGACAGCAGGAAGGAGTGAAGCATCAGTTCACAGTCAGCTGAGGACTCAACAGCAACACCCAGGTCCTGGGCACCAACATGGTACAAGCTGAGAGACGCACAGAGGAGGCGTTACAGCGCTGTCTGTATCTGCTCATCAGGCACATTTCCTTCTTCTTATTCCAACTGCTAAGCACACAATTTCCCCCCCGGGGCCTCTGGAATAAAGAGAAAGGCAATTTTTCCTAATGAGTCTCTGATCCCAAATGACCAGTTTAGAATTCTGCTTTTAGTTTTATTGCTATATGTTGTGATCTCCCTGAATTTATAGGACATCAGTCCATGAATCTGCAAGTATCCTGTTCCCAGACCTTGTATTAGAATTATACAATATGCATGTTAGAAGCTTGAAAAGGTGATAAACCTGGCGATTTAAAAAAAATATCAACATACAAGTTACCAGCCTCCTGAAAAGGCAAAATGAAATAGGAAAGAGGTTTTTCCCGTAAGATGAAGTTTTCATCTTTTCTCTATTTCCTTAAAACAGCTCTCATAATTTTGTCTACGAACATTGTACAGAAGACACACATCTTCAAAAACAGAACTTGTATTAGAAAAATGGAGTCAGCAAGAAATAGAAGGTGAACCAAATTTGGCTCAATGGTCCCCCATTATTACTGTTGGTCTGGTGAACGCTGTGAATCTTGCTGAAATCCTCTTGGATTTCAGTGGCCTGAGGGACATTTGTTTGGGAACTAAGAGCTATATTGTCCAACACAGTAGCCAGTAGTTATGTGAGACTATTTGAAAATTATAATTCAAATTAAATAAAATTTGAAAATTTGAAATTTCATTCCCCACTCATACTAGCCTCAAGTGTTCAATATAGCAGCTGCCACATGAGACAGTGCAGACAGAGAATATCTTCTTTGCAGAAAATTCCGTTGGACAGCTTTGCCTCATATTTCTTTCAAAATCCCCAGGTGTCTGCTGGGCTGTTTCTCCACCACCTCAACCCTATGTCACTGAGTCCTCTCTTCCAATTTCATTATTTCAGGAACATTCTTGCTCTCCCTGCAGGTCCACATTGACCCTTCTGAAAATGAGGGCTGTATTTTCACGCACCATTTACTAAGTGTCATGCAAAAGGACATGAGGCACATATAACTCAAGTGTAAATGTTACTCCATATTGGTGGCATTCACCCATTCAGCCTATTTAGTCCCAAATGCCCTCTTGCTGATGATGCGAGAAGACACAGAGAACCACATGTTGACCCACTACTGATCACGTTTTACTTTGGGCTTACAATCTGTTGAGGCTCATTTCTCATCTCAGGGTCACACACTGGTATTTTTGTCTCATCAGAGCTCCTTACAGCAACTTGAGGGCAGTAACGCATGTATTTCTTCAGTACTGTTCACAAGTCAAGTATTGGTTGAGATCTCTTGTGATAATTGCTTTTATATGATACGAAATTATACCAACGCGGGGACTGAACTTTGGCTCAAAACTTTCCCCAGAGGGGATTTGAATGTGAACTAAATATTAAATATCAGGAAGTTCTTGCCGATGTTCCTAAGTGCAATAGTGCTGACAGAGGATGGTTGATACAAAACAATGCATGCGTAGTATTTTAATGAAGTGTCATACTGTGTGCTTTCAAATGCTTCCTAGCAGAAATGTAATACAGACAAAGCAAATATTACAATGTTATGTGTTAAATGTATGTAATGAACATGTAGGTGATCACTGTACTAGTATTCACTTTTTCTCTATGTTTAATATTTTTCATAATACAAAAGTTGAAAACATATGTCACACCACTAGCATATCCTGTGGGCTTCAGTGGTTTTTACTTTTTGTTTGTAATTTGTTTTATTTTGGGTTTTTTTTTTTACTGTTTCTTTCCTATTTATTATTTATTGCTAAATAGTATTTGAGTGTATGGATATATCACATTTTGTTTATCTACACACCAGTTTGTGGACATACAGAGGGTGCCAAAAACATTTATACACATTTAAGAAATGAAAAACTGTATTAAAATTATAATACAATGAATGACACTAGCATGCATTTGATTAATGCCATTTTTTGAGGGAACGTCATACTACCCATTGCTACCGTAATTTAATTCAACTTCGAAAACTAATACATAGATAACATTTCTTTACATACGTACAATTTTTTTCACCCACCCCCCCCATATGCTTTTTGTGCTAAATGCATAATGCTGCCTAATTATTCACATAGCAGTCTTTATGCAGGCTTCAATGGTTTTATAAAGAAGCTTAAAATATTAATAATGTTTTTCTAAAAATGGCTTGTGCTCTGGCACCATCCAGTAAAGTTATTGTCAAGCCTCATGTTTAAATTTCAATAAAACAAGAACAACTAGAAGTTTCAGAAAAGGTTCTTCCGGTTAATTTAGCTTTCTGGTGAAGTAAGGGTTTGAGGACATGGTATCTTTTTGTTTTGTTTCAATGTGCCTCATCTCCTGCTTTTGCAAACATAGTACAATAAGCTTAACAATGTTTCACAGATAATTAAAGTTTTGCAGGGTCCCCTGATGACTAAACAGGGAGCTGCAGTCCAAGACTCTGGAGAACAATGTCTAGCAGAATGCGTTTTCTAAGCTGTGAATCTAGAACACAGCATGAGGTTGCTTTACAGGTAATTCCCTAGTATGAGTTATTTTTGTAAAACCTTCTCTAATCATCTTAGCACCATTTATTTGTGCCTAACTATATTCCAGGAACCTTACACACTTTTGCACTCTCATATAGCTCACAGACTCCTGGTGGACAGGTGGGCACACCCGTGAAGATGGTGGCCTTGCACTGCTCTCGCCACATACCACATGCACCTGGATTGTAACTCAGGTCTGTCTTCCAGGTCTGTTCTTTCTATTGTACTGCTTGGTGCCAACCTGCACATGTAACTGCTTCTCTTAAAAGGTAATTCTGCAAACTGAAGGAGTAAGCGATTTGGTTGTTTTCATAGTCTCATACCAGGGCCAGTTGATATGCTACCAAATTCCTCCATTAATTTATGGGAAGCAAGCTGATTACCACCTCTGTATAATTGCTCATCTGAGCAG
>NW_017733029.1:114473-118493 GCF_001890085.2 Hipposideros armiger | reverse complement strand
TGTGCCTCTGGGAAGGCAAGAGCAGAAATGCCACTGACTTTGTAAAAACTACCAACCACACCCCATAGCCCCACTCATCTAGAACTGCATCGCCAGGGTCACTCTGGGCACCAGGTGGCTGGCTCTGCCCCCACAATACGCAGAAGAGTTTTTGTACAGCAGAGGACAACCTGGAGATAGCTTGGTGGACTTTAACCAAGAGTGGAACTGGGGTTTTTTGTTATTTGGGGTTTTGGAGAGGTTTTTTGGTTTTGTTTGTTTGTTTCTCTATTTCATTATTATCATTTTTAGTTATCTATATATATGTATATATATATATGTGTATATATATATGTCCATATATATAGGTGTGTAAATATATATAATATATTAAAATATATATATATTCCCTTCTCTCTCCCTGCTTTTCTTCTTTCTTTTCCCTGCTCTACTTTTCCTCCTTCTTTCCATTTCTTTGCAACTTTTTTTTTTGGTGTTGCTACTTTGTTTGTCATTTTCTTTTTGTTGTTGTTGTTGTATTTTTTATACTTCTGTGCATGTTGAGTGTTGGTTATTAGATTTTGGTTATTTTTACATGTGAGAGTATCTGGTTTTTTTTAGTGGCTGTTGTTGCTGTGCTTCTTGATCCATTTTGTTCTAAAATCGCTCTGCAGTGGGGTTCAACCAAGGAGGCACAAGAATCGTCACACCCAGAGGCCAATTTAGGCCAAACCAGAACATTACAGAATTTGACCTACAAGAGTCACACCCAAAGGGAATTCTCTACAGGCACAAGAGCCCACAGGGGCCAAGACTCATCTGAGGGGTAAACCCTCACACAGCACCTCATACACTGTGGAATAGCCAATCCTCACAGCTAGTCAGCCTGGGAGTCAATCCTACCTACTGACAAGCCAAAAGCCATCAAAGCGCAACTTCAACAGTAGAAGACACACAACACAAGGGACACCTCTGGAACACTCACACAGGAGAATAAGGAGACTGAACAATTCAAATATAAAGGACACATACCACATAGGCCCACCCAGGAAAGACTGGGAGACCAAGGGGATCAACCTAATACATCAAAGCAAGCACAAAAAGTGAGCCAGAATGGGGAAACAAAGAAAGACAGTCCAAATAAAAGAACAGAAGTAACCTCCTGAATCAGTGGAACTAGATGAAATAGAGGCAACCAACCTATCAGAGACAGAGTTTAGAACACTGATGATTAGACTATTCAAGGAAATATTCTCACTCGAGAATATGAAGAAGAATAGAGAAATCATGAAAAACAACCAGTTAGAACTAAAGAATACAATTACTGAAATAAATAACAAACTTGAAGGAATTACCAGCAGGTTGGATGAAGCAGAGGATCAAATCAGCGACTTAGAAGACAAGATAGCAGAGATCACCCAAGTGGAACAACAGAAAGAAAAAAGAATAAAAAACATTGAAAATAGTTTAAGAGAGCTAGGTGACAACATCAAATGCAATAACATGTGCATCATAGTAATACCAGAAGGAGAAGAGAGGGAGCAAGGGATCGAGAACATATTTGAAGAATTAATGACCAAAAACTTCCATAACTTGGTAAGGAAATTGACACACAAGCCCAGGAAGTGCAGAGAGTTCCAAACAAGCTGAACCTAAACAGGCCCAGACAAATTATAGTGAAAATGGCAAGGGTTAAAGACAAAGACAGAATCCTGAAAGCAGCAAGAGACAGGCAGCAAGTCACTTACAAGGGCACCCCTCCACCCCATAAGAATGCCACCAGCTGACTTTCTTACAGAAACTCTGCAGGCCAGAAGGGAGTGGCAGGAGGTTTTCAAAGTGATGAAAAACAACCTACAACCTAGATTGCTTTATCTAGCAAAGCTATGATTTAAAATTAAAGGAGAGATAAAGAGCTCTCCAGAAAAGAATAAGCTAAAGGAATTCATTACCACCAAGCCAGCATTGCAGGAAATGTTAAAAAGGCTACTTTAAGCAGAGAGAGAGAAAAACAACCTAACTGAACCTAATGAAGACCAGGAACACAAATAACAAAATGTCAATAACTATGCAACTATCAATAATCACATTAAATGTAAATGGATTAAATGCTCCAATCAAAAGACATAGGGTGTCTGAATGGATAAGAAAGCAAGACCCTTACATATGCTGTATACAAGAGACTCACCTCAGATCAAAAGACACATACAGGCTGAAAGTAAAGAGATGGGGTAAAATATTTCATGCAAATAAAAATGAAAAATAAGTTGGAGTAACTATACTTATATCAGACAAAATAGGCTTTACATTCTTTAAAGAATATAATAAAGGATGAAGAAGGGGAGGGACTACATAATAATAAAGGGATCAATGCAACAAGGGACATAAGCCTAGTAAACATCTATACAACCAACATAGGAGCTCCTAAATATATAAAACAGTTTATGACCAACATAAAGTTGGAAATCAACAGTAACACTATCGTAGTAGGGGACTTCAACACCCCGTTGTCACCAATGGACAGGTCCTCCAGACAGAAAATCAATGTGGAAACAGTGGCCTTAAATGACACATTAGACCAGCTGGATTTAATTGATATTTTCAGAGCTACACAATATACATTCTTCTCAAGTGCACATGGAACATTTTCCAAGATAGACCACATGTTAGGCCACAAAACAAGTCTCAATAAATTTAAGAAGATTGAAATCATACCAAGCGTCTTCTCCAACCACAATGCTATGAAACTAGAAATCAATTATAAAAAGAAATCCGGAAAGCACACAAATACATGGAGGCTGATTAACATGCTACTAAATAGCAACTGGGTCAAAAATGAGATCCAGGAAGAAATCAAAAGATACCTTGAGACAAATGAAAATGATAACACCACAACCCAAAATCTCTGGGATGCAGCGAAAGCTGTCCTAAGAGGGAAGTTAATAGCAGTGCAGGCCTACCTAAAGAAGCAAAAAAAAAAAAATCTCAAATCAACAGGGTACACCTCAGGGAACTGCTAAAAGAACAGTATAATAAGCCCAAAGGGAGCAGCACAAGGAAGAAGATAATAAAGACTTGAGTGGAAATAAATGAAATATAGACCAGAAAAACAATACAAAAGATCAATAAAACCAAAAGCTTGTTTTTTTGAGAAGATAAACGAAATTGAGAAACCTCTAGCCAGACTCATCAAAAAAAAAAAGAGAGAGAGAGAGGACTCAAATTAGTAAAATCAGAAATGAAAGAGGTGAAGTGACAACAGACTCCACAGAAATACAAAAGATTTAAAGAAATTACTATGAGCAATTATATGCCAAAAAATTTGACAATCTGGAAGAAATGGATTCTTTTCTAGAATCATACACCCTTCCAAAGCTAACTCAAGAAAAAACAAAAAACCTGAATAGACTGATTACTATCAAGGAAATTGAATCAGTAGTTAACAAGCTCCCAACAAACAAAAGCCCTAGACCAGACGGCTTCACAAGTGAATTTTACCAAACATTCAAAATAGAATTATCACCTATTCTTCTCAAACTATTCCAAAAAATCCAGAAGGAGGGAAGGCTCCCAAACTCAATCTATGAAGCCTCTATCATCCTGATTGCAAAACCAGACAAAAACAGTACAAAAAAGGAAAACTACAGGCCGATATCCCTGACGAATATAGATGCGAAAATCGTCAAAAAATTTTTAACAAACAGAATTTAGCAATATATTAAGATCATACATCATGATCAAGTGGGTTTCATCCCTAGTATGCAAGGTTGGCACAACATCCACAAATCAATTAATGTGATACACCACATCAACAAAAATAAAAAAAAATCATATGGTCATATCAATAGATGCATAAAAGGCATTTGACAAAATCCAGCAGCCATTTATAATCAAAACTCTTAGCAAAGTGGGAATAGAGGGATCACATCTCAACATAATAAAGGCCATATATGATAAACACACAGCTAACATCATACTCAATGGGGAAAAGCTAAAACCATTCCCCTTAAGATCAGGAACAAGACAAGGCTGTCCACTTTC
>NW_017733029.1:112710-114033 GCF_001890085.2 Hipposideros armiger | reverse complement strand
TCCATTTACAATTGCTTCAAGAACTATAAAATACTTAGGAATAAATTTAACCTAAGAAGTAAAAGACCTGTACTCAGAAAATTATGACACTGAAGAAAGAAATAAAAGAAGATACAAATAAATGGAAACACCTACCATGCTCATGGATAGGAAGAATTAATATAGTTAAAATGTCCATACTGCCTAAAGCAATACATAGATTCAATGTAATTCCTATCAAACTACCTAGGACATTTTTCACAGAAATAGAAAATAGAATCCTAAAATTTATATGGAACCATAAAAGACCCCAAAGAGCCACAGCAATCCTGAGAAATAAGAACAAAGTTGGGGGTATCATGCTACCAGACATTAAAACATACTGCAAGGCTACAGTAATCAAAACAGTATGGTACTGGCATAAAAACAGGCACATAGATCCATAGAACAGAATAGAGAGCCCAGAAAATGCATATACAGACAGTTAGTCTATGACAATGGAAGCAAGAATTTACATTAGGGTAAACATAGTTTATTTAATAAATGGTGCTGGGAAAATTGGACTGACACATGCAAAAAAATGAAACTGGACCACCTCCTTATGCCATATACAAGAACAATTCAAAATGGATTAAAGACTTAAATGTAAGACCTGAAACCATAAAACTCCTAAAAAATGTATATGGACTAAATTTGCAGACATTACCCTGAGCAATATTTTTACTGATACCTCCCCACGGGCAAGGGAAATAAAAGAAAAAATGAACATATGGGACTACATCAAACTTAAAAGTATTTTCACAACAAAGGAAACCATCAATAAAACAAAAAGGAAGCCTGCTGAATGGGAGAAGATACTTGTCAATGATATATCTGATAAGGGGTTAACATCCAAAATTTATAAAACACTCATGCAACTCAACACCAAAAAAACAAACAACCCAAATGAAAAATGGGCAGAGGGTGGGCCGGCCAAGTGGCGCGATGGTTAAAAACTCGCTTGGGATGCCAGAGGGCCCCGGTTTGGATCCCACATATGAGGGCCAGTGACACTGCCCTCTACAGCTAAAATGCTGAACAAACAGCTCAACCTGGAGCTGGGCTGCCCTGAGTCGCCGGCGACGGTGTAGGCTGCAGCCCCTGTGCCAGTGGGTTGCCATAAGCTACCGTGAGGCTGGCAGCCAGCGTGAGCGGCCGGGAGCCGCCATGAGCGGCCGTCCAGAAGCTAGCGACTGATCTGCCTCGCCCAGGAAGAGTGCAATGATGGTGCCAACTTGGGCCAGTGAAGCAACGTCCTCCACAACTAGACTGAAGAACAAAACGACAGCAACTTGTCTGTTCCCC